>NW_026991797.1:0-195399 GCF_029215605.1 Mirounga angustirostris | reverse complement strand
CCGCAGGCCTCAAGCCAACCCCCTAACTCAAAGGAACCACCCTGTAGAGAATTCCCGCTCCGGCTAAAAGAGCCATGCCCATGCCCGAGGCTGGAAGCGTTCTGCTGTGTGCACGCGTGAGCGCCCGGCAAGGGAGGCCCGAACCGCTCTCCGTGTGAGACGCAGGCCCCCGCAGAAGGCAGCACACGACTCCCCGCTCGTTGCAGGAAGCGAGCTCTGCGGCCCCGCTTTTGCATGGAAGTCTAACCGCAAGCTTTCTAACTCGAAGCAGCAAGACTGCAGAGACACCGTGCTTTAGCTACCGTCGGCCTCTGTGTGGGAGGAAGCAGTTGAGGGGGTCCTGTGGGTGAGGGCCCGGGGCCGGGCCCCATTCCGTAAGACCGGGGGAGAGACAGGACGGACAGCAGGGAGCTCTCAACTCACATCATGCTTCGGGGGCTGGTACCGTTACCCCGGGGGGGTGCGTGCAGGCTGAAGGACAGCCACCCCACTCGAAGGGAAAACTCGGTAGAGAATGCGTGCCCCAGCTAAAACAGCCGCTCCCGAGGGTGGAGGCATTTTGTTGTGTGCGTGCGTGAGAGCACTGCCAGGGAGTCCCAAACCTAACTCCGAGGGAGCCGCCGGCTGCTGCACAAGGCAGCCCTCGACTCCCCCACTTGTTTCATGAAGCTAGCACCGAGGCCCCGCTTTCGCATGGAAGCCTGATCGCCTGCGCTCTACCTCCAAGAAACAACAGTGGACGGAAACCTTGCTTTCGCTACCATCCATCGCTCTGAGGGGGAGGGAGCAATTTCCCGGCTACCGTGGGTGAGCGCCTGGGGAACGGGCTCCTTCCATGCCGCGACCTAGGGAGAGGCAGCCCGGGCCAGGAAGGCACCTCTCGACTCAGCTGTTGTCACCTGGAGCTAACACTACTGCTCCGCGTGTGCACTGGAATGCTAAGTGCTCCACATTGGTTTGGCAGGGAGAAGCCGCTAAAGAAGCCCCGCTTCAGCTCCTCCGCCTCCCCACAGGGTGGCGGCCATTTTCCCCTCTGCTGGAGTGCAAGCCTGGGGAGGGAGTCCCAGCTGGGTTCCGGGGGAGAAATCAGCATGGGCAGAGGGCACCCTGTCGCCTCAACTCTTGTTTCGGGAAACTCGATCGGCGCTCCCGTGTGTGCGTGCAGTCCTAAGTGCCATCCAGCCAACGCCGAGGAACAAACCTGAAGAGAACGCGGGCCTCAGCAAAGATGGCCCTTCCTGAGCCGGACCGTCACCTCTGGTGTGCTTTTGTGAAAGCATGAGAAATGGAACCTAAACGTGACTCGGAGAGAGAAGCAGGCCTGTCAGGAAGGCTGCTGTCGACTCACGCCTTGGTTTAGGAGCTGAGCCCTGCTGCACCCTGTGAGCCTGGATGCCTAGTTCCCAGGCTGCTAAGAGCAAGAATCAATGCTATAGAAAGACCACGCTGTGGCTATCGGGGCCGTTCCTGAAGCCAGAGGCATTTTACAGTGCTCGTGTTGGAGAGACGGGGGACAGGGTCCCCTGCGTGAATTGGAGCGAGAAAGGGGCCGGTGCGGAACGCAGCTCTCCACTCACCTCTCCTTTCTGAGGCTACTCCCCTTGCCCGGGGCGTGCCCGCAGGCCTCAAGCCAACCCCCTAACTCAAAGGAACCGCCCTGTAGAGAATTCCCGCTTTGGCTAAAAGAACCATGCCGGAGGCTAGAAGACTTCTGCTGTGTGCCCGCGTGAGCGCCCGGCAAGGGAGGCCCAAACCGCTTTCCGTGTGAGACGCAGGCCCCGGCAGAAGGCAGCACACGACTCCCCGCTCGTTTCAGGAAGGGAGCACTGCGGTCCCGCTTTTGCATAGAAGTATAACCGCAAGCCTTCTAACTCGAAGCAGCAACACTGCAGAGACACCGTGCTTTAGCCACCATCGACCTCTGTGTGGGAGGAAGCAGTTGAGGGGGTCCTGTGGGTTAGGGGGCCCGGGGTCGGGCTCCATTCCGTAAGGCCCGGGGAGGGGTGGTGGGGGGGTGGGGGGGAGACAGGCCGGACAGCAGGGAGCTCTCAACTCACACCAGGCCTCCGGGGCTGGTACCGTTGCCCCGGGGGGTGCGTGCAGGCTCAAGTACAGCCACCCCACTCGAAGGGAAAACTCGGTGGAAGACGCGTGCCCCAGCTAAAACAGCCGCTCCCGAGGGTGGAGGCATTTTGTTGTGTGCGTGCCTGAGAGCACTGCAAGGGAGTCCCAAACCTAATTCCGAGGGAGGCGCCGGCTGCTGCACAAGGCAGGACTCGACTCCCCCACTTGTTTCATGAAGCTAGCACCGAGGCCACGCTTTCGCATGGAAGCCTGATCGCCTGCGCTCTACCTCCAAGAAACAACAGTGTAGGGAAACCGTGCTTTCGCTACCATCCACCGCTCTTAGTGGGAGGGAGCAGTTTCCCGGCTACCGTGGGTGAGCGCCAGGGCAACGGGCTCCTTCCATGCCGCCACCGAGGGAGAAGCAGCCCGGGCCAGGAAGGCACCTCTCGACTCAGCTGTTGTCACCTGGAGCTAACACTACTGCACCGCGTGTGCACTGGAATGCTAAGTGCTCCACACTGGTTTGGCAGGGAGAAGCCGCTAAAGAAGCCCCGCTTCAGCTCCTCCTCCTCGCCACAGGGTGGCGGCCATTTTCCCCTCTGCTGGAGTGCAAGCCTGGGGAGGGAGTCCCAGCTGGGTTGCGGGGGAGAAATCAGCGTGGGCAGAGGGCACCCTGTCGCCTCAACTCTTGTTTCGCGAAACTCGATCGGCGCTCCCGTGTGTGCGTGCAGTCCTAAGTGCCATCCAGCCAACGCCGAGGAACAGACCTGTAGAGAACGCGGGCTTCAGCAAAGATGGCCCTTCCTGATCCGGACCGTCACCTCTGGTGTGCTTTTGTGAAAGCATGAGAAATGGAACCTAAACGTGACTCGGAGTGAGAAGGAGGCCTGTCAGGAAGGCTGCTGTCGACTCACGCCTTGCTTTAGGAGCTGAGCCCTGCTGCAGCCTGTGAGCCTGGATGCCTAGTTCCCAGGCTGCTAAGAGCAAGAATCAATGCTATAGAAAGACTGCGCTGTGGCTATCGGGGCCGTTCCTGAAGCCAGAGGCATTTTACAGTGCTCGTGTTGGAGAGACGGGGGACAGGGTCCCCTGCGTGAAATGGAGCGAGAAACGGGCCGGTGCGGAAGGCAGCTCTCCACTCACCTCTCCTTTCTGAGGCTACTCCCCTTGCCCGGGCGTACCCGCAGGCCTCAAGCCAACCCCCTAACTCAAAGGAAACACCCTGTAGAGAATTCCCGCTCCGGCTAAAAGAGCCATGCCCATGCCGGAGGCTGGAAGCGTTCTGCTGTGTGCCCGCGGGAGCGCCCGGCAAGGGAGGCCCAAACCGCTTTCCGTGTGAGACGCAGGCCCCCGCAGAAGGCAGCAAACGACTCCCCGCTTTTTGCAGGAAGCGAGCACTGCGGCCCCGCTTTTGCATGGAAGTCTAACCACAAGCGTTCTAACTCGAAGCAGCAACACTGCAGAGACACCCTGCTTTACCTACCGTCGGCCTCTGTGTGGGAGGAAGCAGTTGAGGGGGTCCTGTGGGTGAGGGCCCGGGGCCGGGACACATTCCGTAAGACCGGGGGAGAGACAGGCTGGACAGCAGGGAGCTCTCAACTCACATCATGCCTCGGGGGCTGGTACCGTTACCCCGGGGGGGTGCGTGCAGGCTGAAGGACAGCCACCCCACTCGAAGGGAAAACTCGGTAGAGAATGCGTGCCCCAGCTAAAAGAGCCGCTCCCGAGGGTGGAGGCATTTTGTTGTGTGCGTGCCTGAGAGCACTGCAAGGGAGTCCCAAACCTAACTCCGAGGGAGCCGCCGGCTGCTGGACAAGGCAGCCCTCGACTCCCCCACTTGTTTCATGAAGCTAACACCGAGGCCCCGCTTTCGCATGGAACCCTGATCGCCTGCGCGCTACCTCCAAGAAACAACAGTGTACGGAAACCCAGCTTTCGCTACCATCCACCGCTCTGAGGGGGAGGGAGCAGTTTCCCGGCTACCGTGGGTGAGCGCCTGGGGAACGGGCTCCTTCCGTGCCGCCACCGAGGGAGAAGCGGCCCGGGCCAGGAAGGCACCTCTCGACTCAGCTGTTGTCACCTGGAGCTAACACTACTGCTCCGCGTGTGCACAGGAATGCTAAGTGCTCCACACTGGTTTGGCAGGGAGAAGCCGCTAAAGAAGCCCCGCTTCAGCTCCTCCGCCTCGCCACAGGGTGGCGGCCATTTTCCCCTCTGATGGAGTGCAAGCCTGGGGAGGGAGTCCCAGCTGGGTTCCGGGGGAGAAATCAGCATGGGCAGAGGGCACCCTGTCGCCTCAACTCTTGTTTCGGGAAACTCGATCGGCGCTCCCGTGTGTGCGTGGAGTCCTAAGTGCCATCCAGCCAACGCCAAGGAACAAACCTGGAGAGAACGCGGGCCTCAGCACAGACGGCCCTTCCTGAGCCGAGACGTCACCTATGGGGTGCTTTTGTGAAAGCATGAGAAATGGAACCTAAACGTGACTCGGAGTGAGAAGCAGGCCTGTCAGGAAGGCTGCTGTCGACTCACGCCTTGTTTTAGGAGCTGAGCCCTGCTGCACCCTGTGTGCCTGGATGCCTAGTTCCCAGGCTGCTAAGAGCAAGAGTGAATGCTATAGAAGGCCTGCGCTCTAGTTGACAGGGCCGTTCCTGAAGCCAGAGGCATTTTACAGTGCTCGTGTTGGAGAGACTGGGGACAGGGTCCCCTGCGTGAAATGGAGCGAGAAACGGGCCGGTGTGGAAGGCAGCTCTCCACTCACCTCTCCTTTCTGAGGCTACTCCCCTTGCCCCGGGCGCGCCCGCAGGCCTCAAGCCAACCCCCTAACTCAAAGGAACCACCCTGTAGAGAATTCCCGCTTCCGCTAAAAGAGCCAGGCCGGAGGCTGGAAGCGTTCTGCTGTGTGCCCGCGTGAGCGCCAGGCAAGGGAGGCCCAAACCGCTTTCCGTGTGAGACGCAGGCCCCGGCAGAAGGCAGCACACGACTCCCCGCTCGTTTCAGAAAGGGAGCACTGCGGTTCCGCTTTTGCATGGAAGTCTAACCGCAAGCGTTCTAACTGGAAGCAGCAATACTGCAGAGACACCGTGCGTTAGCTACCGTCGACCTCTGTGTGGGAGGAAGTAGTTGAGGGGGTCCTGTGGGTGAGGGGGCCCGGGGCCGGGCTCCATTCCGTAAGGCCCGTGGTGGGGGGGTGGGGGAGAGACAGGCCGGACAGCAGGGAGCTCTCAACTCACACCAGGTCTCCGGGGCTGATACCGTTGCCCCGGGGGGTGCGTGCAGGCTGAAGGACAGCCACCCCACTCGAAGGGAAAACTCGGTAGAGGACGCGTGCCCCAGCTAAAACAGCCGCTCCCGAGGGTGGAGGCATTTTGTTGTGTGCGTGCGTGAGAGCACTGCAAGGGAGTCCCAAACCTAATTCCGAGGGAGCCGCCGGCTGCTGCACAAGGCAGCCCTCGACTCCCCCACTTGTTTCATGAAGCTAGCACCGAGGCCCCGCTTTCGCATGGAAGCCTGATCGCCTGCGCTGTACCTGCAAGAAACAACATTGTCCGGAAACCTTGCTTTCCCTACCATCCACCGCTCTGAGGGGGAGGGAGCAGTTTCCAGGCTACCGTGGGTGAGCGCCTGGGGAACGGGCTCCTTCCATGCCTCCACCTAGGGAGAAGCAGCCCGGGCCAGGAAGGCACCTCTCGACTCAGCTGTTGTCACCTGGAGCTAACACTACTGCTCCGCGTGTGCACTGGAATGCTAATTGCTCCAAACTGGTTTCGCAGGGAGAAGCCCCTAAAGAAGTCCCGCTTCAGCTCCTCCGCCTCGCCACAGGGTGGCGGCCATTTTCCCCTCTGCTGGAGTGCAAGCCTGGGGAGGGAGTCCCAGCTGGGTTCCGGGGGAGAAATTAGCATGGGCAGAGGGCACCCTGTCGCCTCAACTCTTGTTTCGCGAAACTCGATCGGCGCTCCCGTGTGTGCGTGCAGTCCTAAGTGCCATCCAGCCAACGCCGAGGAACAAACCTGTAGAGAACGCGGGCCTCAGCAAGAAGGCCCTTCCTGAGCCGGACCGTCACCTCTGGTGTGCTTTTGTGAAAGCATGAGAAAAGGAACCTAAACGTGACTCGGAGAGAGAAGCAGGCCTGTCAGGAAGGCTGCTGTCGACTCACGCCTTGCTTTAGGAGCTGGGCCCTGCTGCACCCTGTGAGCCTGGATGCCTAGTTCCCAGGCTGCTAAGAGCAAGAATCAATGCTATAGAAAGACTGCGCTGTGGCTATCGGGGCCGTTCCTGAAGCCAGAGGCATTTTACAGTGCTCGTGTTGGAGAGACGGGGGACAGGGTCCCCTGCGTGAAATGGAGCGAGAAACGGGCCGGTGCAGAAGGCAGCTCTCCACTCACCTCTCCTTTCTGAGGCTACTCCCCTTGCCCGGGGCGTGCCCGCAAGCCTCAAGCGAACCCCCTAACTCAAAGGAACCACCCTGTAGAGAATTCCCGCTCCGGCTAAAAGAGCCATGCCCATGCCGGAGGCTGGAAGCGTTCTGCTGTGTGCCCGCGGGAGCGCCCGGCAAGGGAGGCCCAAACCGCTTTCCGTGTGAGACGCAGGCCCCCGCAGAAGGCAGCAAACGACTCCCCGCTTTTTGCAGGAAGCGAGCACTGCGGCCCCGCTTTTGCATGGAAGTCTAACCACAAGCGTTCTAACTCGAAGCAGCAACACTGCAGAGACACCCTGCTTTACCTACCGTCGGCCTCTGAGTAGGAGGAAGCAGTTGAGGGGGTCCTGTGGGTGAGGGTCCGGGGCCGGGACCCATTCCGTAAGACCGAGGGAGAGACAGGCTGGACAGCAGGGAGCTCTCAACTCACATCATGCTTCGGGGGCTGGTACCGTTGCCCCGGGGGGGTGCGTGCAGGCTGAAGGACAGCCACCCCACTCGAAGGGAAAACTCGGTAGAGAATGCGTGCCCCAGCTAAAACAGCCGCTCCCGAGGGTGGAGGCATTTTGTTGTGTGCGTGCCTGAGAGCACTGCAAGGGAGTCCCAAACCTAATTCCGAGGGAGCCGCCGGCTGCTGCACAAGGCAGCCCTCGACTCCCCCACTTGTTTCATGAAGCTAGCACCGAGGCCCCTCTTTCGCATGGAAGCCTGATCGCCTGCGCTGTACCTGCAAGAAACAACATTGTACGGAAACCTTGCTTTCGCTACCATCCACCGCTCTGAGGGGGAGGGAGCAGTTTCCCGGCTACCGTGGGTGAGCGCCTGGGGAACGGGCTCCTTCCGTGCCGCCACCGAGGGAGAAGCAGCCCGGGCCAGGAAGGCACCTCTCGACTCAGCTGTTGTCACCTGCAGCTAACACTACCGCTCCACGTGTGCACTGGAATGCTAAGTGCTCCACACTGGTTTCGCAGGGAGAAGCCGCTAAAGAAGCCCCGCTTCAGCTCCTCCGCCTTGCCACAGGGTGGCGGCCATTTTCCCCTCTGCTGGAGGGCAAGCCTGGGGAGGGAGTCGCAGCTGGGTTCCGGGGGAGAAATCAGCATGGGCAGAGGGCACCCTGTCGCCTCAACTCTTGTTTCGGGAAACTCGATCGGCGCTCCCGTGTGTGCGTGCAGTCCTAAGTGCCATCCAGCCAACGCCGAGGAACAAACCTGTAGAGAATGCGGGCCTCAGCAAGAAGGCCCTTCCTGAGCCGGACCGTCACCTCTGGTGTGCTTTTGTGAAAGCATGAGAAATGGAACCTAAACGTGACTCGGAGAGAGAAGCAGGCCTGTCAGGAAGGCTGCTGTCGACTCACGCCTTGCTTTAGGAGCTGAGACCTGCTGCACCCTGTGTGCCTGGATGCCTAGTTCCCAGGCTGCTAAGAGCAAGAATCAATGCTATAGAATGACTGCGCACTAGTTGACAGGGCCGTTCCTGAAGCCAGAGGCATTTTACAGTTCTCGTGTTGGAGAGACTGGGGACAGGGTCCCCTGCGTGAAATGGAGCGAGAAAGGGGCCGGTGCGGAAGGCAGCTCTCCACTCACCTCTCCTTTCTGAGGTTACTCCCCTTGCCCGGGGCGCGCCCGCAGGCCTCAAGCCAACCCCCTAACTCAAAGGAACCACCCTGTAGAGAATTCCCGCTTTGGCTAAAAGAACCAGGCCGGAGGCTCTAAGCGTTCTGCTGTGTGCCCGCGTGAGCGCCCGGCAAGGGAGGCCCAAACCGCTTTCCGTGTGAGACGCAGGCCCCGGCAGAAGGCAGCACACGACTCCCCGCTCGTTTCAGGAAGGGAGCACTGCGGTCCCGCTTTTGCATAGAAGTCTAACCGCAAGCGTTCTAACTAGAAGCAGCAACACTGCAGAGACACCGTGCTTTAGCCACCATCGACCTCTGTGTGGGAGGAAGCAGTTGAGGGGGTCCTGTGGGTTAGGGGGCGCGGGGCCGGGCTCCATTGCGTAAGGCCCGGGGTGGGGGGTGGGGGGGTGGGGAGCAGACAGGCCGGACAGCAGGGAGCTCTCAACTCACACCAGGCCTCCGGGGCTGGTACCGTTGCCCCGGGGGGTGCGTGCAGGCTCAAGTACAGCCACCCCACTCGAAGGGAAAACTCGGTAGAAGACGCGTGCCCCAGCTAAAACAGCCGCTCCCGAGGGTGGAGGCATTTTGTTGTGTGCGTGCCTGAGAGCACTGCAAGGGAGTCCCAAACCGAATTCCGAGGGAGCCGCCGGCTGCTGCAAAGGCGGGCCTCGACTCCCCCACTTGTTTCATGAAGCTAGCACCGAGGCCGCGCTTTCGCATGGAAGCCTGATCGCCTGCGCTCTACCTCCAAGAAACAACAGTGTACGGAAACCGAGCTTTCGCTACCATCCACCGCTCTGAGGGGGAGGGAGCAGTTTCCCAGCTACCGTGGGTGAGCACCTGGGGAACGGGCTCCTTCTGTGCCGCCACCGAGGGAGAAGCAGCCCGGGCCAGGAAGGCACCTCTCGACTCAGCTGTTGTCACCTGGAGCTAACACTACTGCTCCGCGTGTGCACTGGAATGCTAAGTGCTCCACACTGGTTTGGCAGGGAAAAGCCGCTAAAGAAGTCCCGCTTCAGCTCCTCCGCCTCGCCACAGGGTGGCGGCCATTTTCCCCTCTTCTGGAAGTCAAGCCTGGGGAGGGAGTCCCAGCTGGATTCCGGGGGAGAAATCAGCATGGGCAGAGGGCACCCTGTCGCCTCAACTCTTGTTTCGGGAAACTCGATCGGCGCTCCCGTGTGTGCGTGCAGTCCTAAGTGCCATCCAGCCAACGCCGAGGAACAAACCTGTAGAGAACGCGGGCCTCAGCAAAGATGGCCCTTCCTGAGCCGGACCGTCACCTCTGGTGTGCTTTTGTGAAAGCATGAGAAATGGAACCTAAACGTGACACGGAGAGAGAAGCAGGCCTGTCAGGAAGGCTGCTGTCGACTCACGCCTTGCTTTAGGAGCTGAGCCCTGCTGCACCCTGTGTGCCTGGATGCCTAGTTCCCAGGCTGCTAAGAGGAAGAATCAATGCTATAGAATGACTGCGCTGTGGCTATCGGGGCCGTTCCTGAAGCCAGAGGCATTTTACAGTGCTCGTGTTGGAGAGACGGGGGACAGCGTCCCCTGCGTGAAATGGAGCGAGGAACGGGCCGGTGCGGAAGGCAGCTCTCCACTCACCTGTCCTTTCTGAGGCTACTCCCCTTTCCCGGGGCGTGCCCGCAGGCCTCAAGCCAACCCCCTAACTCAAAGGAACCACCCTGTAGAGAATTCCCGCTCCGGCTAAAAGAGCCATGCCCATGCCGGAGGCTGTAAGCGTTCTGCTGTGTGCACGCAGGAGCGCCCGGCAAGGGAGGCCCAAACCGCTTTCCGTGTGAGACGCAGGCCCCCGCAGAAGGCAGCACACGACTCCCCGCTTGTTGCAGGATGCGAGCACTGCGGCCCCGCTTTTGCATGGAAGTCTAACCGCAAGCGTTCTAACTCGAAGCAGCAACACTGAAGAGACACCGTGCTTTAGCTACCGTCGGCCTCTGTGTGGGAGGAAGCAGTTGAGGGGGTCCTGTGGGTGATGGCCCGGGGCCGGGCCCCATTCCGTAAGACCGGGGGAGAGACAGGCCGGACAGCAGGGAGCTCTCAACTCACATCATGCTTCGGGGGCTGGTACCGTTACCCCGGGGGGGTGCGTGCAGGCTGAAGGACAGCCACCCCACTCGAAGGGAAAACTCGGTAGAGAATGCGTGCCCCAGCTAAAACAGCCGCTCCCGAGGGTGGAGGCATTTTGTTGTGTGCGTGCGTGAGAGCACTGCAAGGGAGTCCCAAACCTAATTCCGAGGGAGCCGCCGGCTGCTGCACAAGGCAGCCCTCGACTCCCCCACTTGTTTCATGAAGCTAGCACCGAGGCCCCGCTTTCGCATGGAAGCCTGATCGCCTGCGCTGTACCTGCAAGAAACAACATTGTATGGAAACCTTGCTTTCGCTACCATCCAGCGCTCTGAGGGGGAGGGAGCAGTTTCCCGGCTACCGTGGGTGAGCGCCTGGGGAACGGGCTCCTTCTGTGCCGCCACCGCCACCGAGGGAGAAGCAGCCCGGGCCAGGAAGGCACCTCTCGACTCAGCTGTTGTCACCTGGAGCTAACACTACTGCTCCGGTGTGCACTGGAATGCTAAGTGCTCCACACTGGTTTGGCAGGGAGAAGCCGCTAAAGAAGCCCTGCTTCAGCTCCTCCGCCTCGCCACAGGGTGGCGGCCATCTTCCCCTCTGTTGGAGTGCAAGCCTGGGGAGGGAGTCCCAGCTGGGTTCCGGGGGAGAAATCAGCATGGGTAGAGGGAACCCTGTCGCCTCAACTCTTGTTTCGGGAAACTCCACCGGCGCTCCCGTGTGTGCGTGGAGTCCTAAATGCCATCCAGCCAACGCCGAGGAACAGTCCTGTAGAGAACGCGGGCCTCAGCACAGACGGCCCTTCCTGAGCCGGGACGTCACCTATGGGGTGCTTTTGTGAAAGCATGAGAAATGGAACCTAAACGTGACTGGGAGAGAGAAGCAGGCCTGTCAGGAAGGCTGCTGTCAACTCACGCCTTGCTTTAGGAGCTGAGCCCTGCTGCACCCTGTGTGCCTGGATGCCTAGTTCCCAGGCTGCTAAGAGCAAGAGTGAATGCTATAGAAGGGCTGCGCTCTAGTTGACAGGGCCGTTCCTGAAGCCAGAGGCATTTTACAGTTCTCGTGTTGGAGAGACGGGGGACAGGGTCCCCTGCGTGAATTGGAGCGAGAAAGGGGCCGGTGCGGAACGCAGCTCTCCACTCACCTCTCCTTTCTGAGGCTACTCCCCTTGCCCGGGGCGTGCCCGCAGGCCTCAAGCCAACCCCCTAACTCAAAGGAACCGCCCTGTAGAGAATTCCCGCTTTGGCTAAAAGAACCAGGCCGGAGGCTGGAAGCCTTCTGCTGTGTGCCCGCGTGAGCGCCCGGCAAGGGAGGCCCAAACCGCTTTCCGTGTGAGACGCAGGCCCCGGCAGAAGGCAGCACACGACTCCCCGCTCGTTTCAGGAAGGGAGCACTGCGGTCCCGCTTTTGCATAGAAGTCTAACCGCAAGCCTTCTAACTCGAAGCAGCAACACTGCAGAGACACCGTGCTTTAGCCACCATCGACCTCTGTGTGGGTGGAAGCAGTTGAGGGGGTCCTGTGGGTTAGGGGGCCCGGGGTCGGGCTCCATTCCGTAAGGCCCGGGGTTGGGGGGGTCGGGGGGTGGGGGGGAGACAGGCCTGACAGCAGGGAACTCTCAACTCACACCAGGCCTCCGGGGCTGTTACCGTTGCCCCGGGGGGTGCGTGCAGGCTCAAGTACAGCCACCCCACTCGAAGGGAAAACTCGGTAGAAGACGCGTGCCCCAGCTAAAACAGCCGCTCCCGAGGGTGGAGGCATTTTGTTGTGTGAGTGCCTGAGAGCACTGCAAGGGAGTCCCAAACCTAATTCCGAGGGAGCCGCCGGCTGCTGCACAAGGCAGCCCTCGACTCCCCCACTTGTTTCATGAAGCTAGCACCGAGGCCCGGCTTTCGCATGGAAGCCTGATCGCCTGCGCTGTACCTGCAAGAAACAACATTGTACGGAAACCTTGCTTTCGCTACCATCCACCGCTCTGAGGGGGAGGGAGCAGTTTCCCGGCTACCGTGGGTGAGCGCCTGGGGAACGGGCTCCTTCTGTGCCGCCACCGCCACCGAGGGAGAAGCAGCCCGGGCCAGGAAGGCACCTCTCGACTCAGCTGTTGTCACCTGGAGCTAACACTACTGCTCCGCGTGTGCACTGGAATGCTAAGTGCTCCACACTGGTTTCGCAGGGAGAAGCCACTAAAGAAGCCCTGCTTCAGCTCCTCCGCCTCGCCACAGGGTGGCGGCCATTTTCACCTCTGCTGGAGTGCAAGCCTGGGGAGGGAGTCCCAGCTGGGTTCCGGGGGAGAAATCAACATGGGCAGAGGGCACCCTGTCGCCTCACTCTTGTTTCGGGAAACTCGATCGGCGCTCCCGTGTGTGCGTGGAGTCCTAAGTGCCATCCAGCCAACGCCGAGGAACAAACCTGGAGAGAACGTGGGCCTCAGCACAGACGGCCCTTCCTGAGCCGGGAGGTCACCTATGGGGTGCTTTTGTGAAAGCATGAGAAATGGAACCTAAACGTGACTCGGAGTGAGAAGCAGGCCTGTCAGGAAGGCTGCTGTCGACTCACGCCTTGTTTTAGGAGCTGAGCCCTGCTGCACCCTGTGTGCCTGGATGCCTAGTTCCCAGGCTGCTAAGAGCAAGAGTGAATGCTATAGAAGGACTGCGCTCTAGTTGACAGGGCCGTTCCTGAAGCCAGAGGCATTTTACAGTGCTCGTGTTGGAGAGACTGGGGACAGGGTCCCCTGCGTGAAATGGAGCGAGAAACGGGCCGGTACGGAAGGCAGCTCTCCACTCACCTCTCCTTTCTGAGGCTACTCCCCTTGCCCCGGGCGCGCCCGCAGGCCTCAAGCCAACCCCCTAACTCAAAGGAACCACCCTGTAGAGAATTCCCGCTTTGGCTAAAAGAACCAGGCAGGAGGCTGGAAGCGTTCTGCTGTGTGCCCGCGTGAGCGCCCGGCAAGGGAGGCCAAACCGCTTTCCGTGTGAGACGCAGGCCCCGGCAGAAGGCAGCACACGACTCCCCGCTCGTTTCAGGAAGGGAGCACTGCGGTCCCGCTTTTGCATAGAAGTCTAACCGCAAGCGTTCTAACTCGAAGCAGCAACACTGCAGAGACACCGTGCTTTAGCCACCAGCGACCTCTGTGTGGGAGGAAGCAGTTGAGGGGGTCCTGTGTGTTAGGGGGCCCGGGGACGGGCTCCATTCCGTAAGGCCCGGGGTGGGGGGGTGGGGGGGTGCGGGGGAGACAGGCCGGACAGCAGGGAGCTCTCAACTCACACCAGGCCTACGGGGCTGGTACCGTTGCCCCGGGGGGTGCGTGCAGGCTCAAGTACAGCCACCCCACTCGAAGGGAAAACTCGGTAGAAGACGCGTGCCCCAGCTAAAACAGCCGCTCCCGAGGGTGGAGGCATTTTGTTGTGTGCGTGCCTGAGAGCACTGCAAGGGAGTCCCAAACCTAACTCCGAGGGAGCCGCCGGCTGCTGCACAAGGCAGCCCTCGACTCCCCCACTTGTTTCATGAAGCTAGCACCGAGGCCCCGCTTTCGCATGGAAGCCTGATCGCCTGCGCTCTACCTCCAAGAAACAACAGTGTACGGAAACCGTGCTTTCGCTACCATCCACCGCTCTGAGTGGGAGGGAGCAGTTTCCCGGCTACCGTGGGTGAGCGCCTGGGGAACGGGCTCCTCCCATGCCGCCACCGAGGGAGAAGCAGCCCGGGCCAGGAAGGCACCTCTCGACTCAGCTGTTGTCACCTGGAGCTAACACTACTGCTCCGCGTGTGCACTGGAATGCTAAGTGATCCACACTGGTTTCGCAGGGAGAAGCCGCTAAAGAAGCCCCGCTTCAGCTCCTCCGCCTCGCCACAGGGTGGCGGCCATTTTCCCCTCTGCTGGAGTGCAAGCCTGGGGAGGGAGTCCCAGCTGGGTTCCGGGGGAGAAATCAGCATGGGCAGAGGGCACCCCGTCGCCTCAACTCTTGTTTCAGGAAACTCGATCGGCGCTCCCATGAGTGCGTGGAGTCCTAAGTGCCATCCAGCTAACGCCGAGGAACAGACCTGTAGAGAACGCGGGCCTCAGCACAGACGGCCCTTCCTGAGCCAGGACGTCACCTATGGGGTGCTTTTGTGAAAGCATGAGAAATGGAACCTAAACGTGACTCGGAGAGAGAAGCAGGCCTGTCAGGAAGGCTGCTGTCGACTCACGCCTTGCTTTAGGAGCTGAGCCCTGCTGCACCCTGTGTGCCTGGATGCCTAGTTCCCAGGCTGCTAAGAGCAAGAGTGAATGCTATAGAAGGGCTGCGCTCTAGTTGACAGGGCCGTTCCTGAAGACAGAGGCATTTTACAGTTCTCGTGTTGGAGAGACTGGGGACAGGGTCCCCTGCGTGAAATGGAGCGAGAAAGGGGCCGGTGCGGAAGGCAGCTCTCCACTCACCTCTCCTTTCTGAGGCTACTCCCCTTGCCCCGGGCGCGCCCGCAGGCCTCAAGCCAACCCCCTAACTCAAAGGAACCACCCTGTAGAGAATTCCCGCTTTGGCTAAAAGAACCAGGCTGGAGGCTCTAAGCGTTCTGCTGTGTGCCCGCGTGAGCGCCCGGCAAGGGAGGCCCAAACCGCTTTCCGTGTGAGACGCAGGCCCCGGCAGAAGGCAGCACACGACTCCCCGCTCGTTTCAGGAAGGGAGCACTGCGGTTCCGCTTTTGCATGGAAGTCTAACCGCAAGCGTTCTAACTGGAAGCAGCAACACTGCAGAGACACCGTGCGTTAGCTACCGTCGACCTCTGTGTGGGAGGAAGCAGTTGAGGGGGTCCTGTGGGTGATGGCCCGGGGCCGGGCCCCATTCCGTAAGACCGGGGGAGAGAGAGGCCGGACAGCAGGGAGCTCTCAACTCACATCATGCTTCGGGGGCTGGTACCGTTACCCCGGGGGGGTGCGTGCAGGATGAAGGACAGCCACCCCACTCGAAGGGAAAACTCGGTAGAGAATGCGTGCCCCAGCTAAAACAGCCGCTCTCGAGGGTGGAGGCATTTTGTTGTGTGCGTGCCTGAGAGCACTGCAAGGGAGTCCCAAACCTAACTCCGTGGGAGCCGACGGCTGCTGCACAAGGCAGCCCTCGACTCCCCCACTTGTTTCATGAAGCTAGCACCGAGGCCCCGCTTTTGCATGGAAGCCTGATCGCCTGCGCTCTACCTCCAAGAAACAACAGTGTACGGAAACCGTGCTTTCGCTACCATCCACCGCTCTGAGGGGGAGGGAGCAGTTTCCTGGCTACCGTGGGTGAGCGCCTGGGGAACGGGCTCCTCCGGTGCCGCCACCGAGGGAGAAGCAGCCCGGGCCGGGAAGGCAACTCTCCACTCAGCTGCTGTCACCTGGAGCTAACACTACCGCTCCAGGTGTGCACAGGAATGCTAAGTGCTCCACACTGGTTTGGCAGGGAGAAGCCCCTAAAGAAGCCCTGCTTCATCTCCTCCGCCTCGCCACAGGGTGGCGGCCATTTTCCCCTCTGCTGGAGGGCAAGCCTGGGGAGGGAGTCCCAGCTGGGTTCCGGGGGAGAAATCAGCATGGGCAGAGGGCACCCTGTCGCCTCAACTCTTGTTTCGAGAAACTCGATCGGCGCTCCCGTGTTTGCGTGGAGTCCTAAGTGCCATCCAGCCAACGCCGAGGAACAAACCTGTAGAGAACGCGGGCCTCAGCAAAGATGGCCCTTCCTGAGCCGGACCGTCACCTCTGGTGTGCTTTTGTGAAAGCATGAGAAATGGAACCTAAACGTGACTCGGAGAGAGAAGCAGGCCTGTCAGGAAGGCTGCTGTCGACTCACGCCTTGCTTTAGGAGCTGAGCCCTGCTGCACCCTGTGTGCCTGGATGCCTAGTTCCCAGGCTGCTAAGAGCAAGAATCAATGCTATAGAATGACTGCGCTGTGGCTATCGGGGCCGTTCCTGAAGCCAGAGGCATTTTACAGTGCTCGTGTTGGAGAGACGGGGGACATGGTCCCCTGCGTGAAATGGAGCGAGAAACGGGCCGGTGCGGAAGGCAGCTCTCCACTCACCTCTCCTTTCTGAGGCTACTCCCCTTGCCCGGGGCGTGCCCGCAGGCCTCAAGACAACCCCCTAACTCAAAGGAACCACCCTGTAGAGAATTCCCGCTCCGGCTAAAAGAGCCATGCCCATGCCAGAGGCTGGAAGCGTTCTGCTGTGTGCACGCAGGAGCGCCCGGCAAGGGAGGCCCAAACCGCTTTCCGTGTGAGACGCAGGCCCCCGCAGAAGGCAGCACACGACTCCCCGCTTGTTGCAGGAAGCGACCACTGCGGCCCCGCTTTTGCATGGAAGTCTAACCGCAAGCGTTCTAACTCGAAGCAGCAACACTGCAGAGACACCGTGCTTTGGCTACCGTCGGCCTCTGTGTGGGAGGAAGCAGTTGAGGGGGTCCTGTGGGTGAGGGCCCGGGGCCGGGACCCATTCCGTAACACCGGGGGAGAGACAGGCCGGACAGCAGGGAGCTCTCAACTCACATCATGCCTCGGGGGCTGGTACCGTTACCCCGGGGGGGGTGCGTGCAGGCTGAAGGACAGCCACCCCACTCGAAGGGAAAACTCGGTAGAGAATGCGTGCCCCAGCTAAAAGAGCCGCTCCCGAGGGTGGAGGCATTTTGTTGTGTGCCTGCCTGAGAGCACTGCAAGGGAGTCCCAAACCTAACTCCGAGGGAGCCGCCGGCTGCTGCACAAGGCAGCCCTCGACTCCCCCACTTGTTTCATGAAGCTAACACCGAGGCCCCGCTTTCGCATGGAAGCCTGATCGCCTGAGCTGTACCTGCAAGAAACAACATTGTACGGAAACCTTGCTTTCGCTACCATCCACCGCTCTGAGGGGGAGGGAGCAGTTTCCCGGCTACCGTGGGTGAGCGCCTGGAGAACGGGCTCCTTCCGTGCCGCCACCGAGGGAGAAGCGGCCCGGGCCAGGAAGGCACCTCTCGACTCAGCTGTTGTCACCTGGAGCTAACACTACTGCTCCGCGTGTGCACAGGAATGCTAATTGCTCCACACTGGTTTGGCAGGGAGAAGCCGCTAAAGAAGCCCCGCTTCAGCTCCTCCGCCTCGCCACAGGGTGGCGGCCATTTTCCCCTCTGATGGAGTGCAAGCCTGGGGAGGGAGTCCCAGCTGGGTTCCGGGGGAGAAATCAGCATGGGCAGAGGGCACCCTGTCGCCTCAACTCTTGTTTCGGGAAACTCGATCGGCGCTCCCGTGTGTGCGTGGAGTCCTAAGTGCCATCCAGCCAACGCCAAGGAACAAACCTGGAGAGAACGCGGGCCTCAGCACAGACGGCCCTTCCTGAGCCGAGACGTCACCTATGGGGTGCTTTTGTGAAAGCATGAGAAATGGAACCTAAACGTGACTCGGAGTGAGAAGCAGGCCTGTCAGGAAGGCTGCTGTCGACTCACGCCTTGTTTTAGGAGCTGAGCCCTGCTGCACCCTGTGTGCCTGGATGCCTAGTTCCCAGGCTGCTAAGAGCAAGAGTGAATGCTATAGAAGGACTGCGCTCTAGTTGACAGGGCCGTTCCTGAAGCCAGAGGCATTTTACAGTGCTCGTGTTGGAGAGACTGGGGACAGGGTCCCCTGCGTGAAATGGAGCGAGAAACGGGCCGGTGTGGAAGGCAGCTCTCCACTCACCTCTCCTTTCTGAGGCTACTCCCCTTGCCCCGGGCGCGCCCGCAGGCCTCAAGCCAACCCCCTAACTCAAAGGAACCACCCTGTAGAGAATTCCCGCTTCCGCTAAAAGAGCCAGGCCGGAGGCTGGAAGCGTTCTGCTGTGTGCCCGCGTGAGCGCCCGGCAAGGGAGGCCCAAACCGCTTTCCGTGTGAGACGCAGGCCCCGGCAGAAGGCAGCACACGACTCCCCGCTCGTTTCAGAAAGGGAGCACTGCGGTTCCGCTTTTGCATGGAAGTCTAACCGCAAGCGTTCTAACTGGAAACAGCAACACTGCAGAGACACCGTGCGTTAGCTACCGTCGACCTCTGTGTGGGAGGAAGCAGTTGAGGGGGTCCTGTGGGTGAGGGGGCCCGGGGCCGGGCTCCATTCCGTAAGGCCCGTGGTGGGGGGGTGGGGGAGAGACAGGCCGGAGAGCAGGGAGCTCTCAACTCACACCAGGTCTCCGGGGCTGATACCGTTGCCCCGGGGGGTGCGTGCAGGCTGAAGGACAGCCACCCCACTCGAAGGGAAAACTCGGTAGAGGACGCGTGCCCCAGCTAAAACAGCCGCTCCCGAGGGTGGAGGCATTTTGTTGTGTGCGTGCGTGAGAGCACTGCAAGGGAGTCCCAAACCTAATTCCGAGGGAGCCGCCGGCTGCTGCACAAGGCAGCCCTCGACTCCCCCACTTGTTTCATGAAGCTAGCACCGAGGCCCCGCTTTCGCATGGAAGCCTGATCGCCTGCGCTGTACCTGCAAGAAACAACATTGTCCGGAAACCTTGCTTTCGCTACCATCCACCGCTCTGAGGGGGAGGGAGCAGTTTCCAGGCTACCGTGGGTGAGCGCCTGGGGAACGGGCTCCTTCCATGCCTCCACCTAGGGAGAAGCAGCCCGGGCCAGGAAGGCACCTCTCGACTCAGCTGTTGTCACCTGGAGCTAACACTACTGCTCTGCGTGTGCACAGGAATGCTAAGTGCTCCACAGTGCTTTGGCAGGTTGAAGCTGCTAAAGAAGCCCCGCTTCAGCTCCTCCCCCTCGCCACAAGGTGGCGGCCTTTTTCCCCTCTGCTGGAGTGCAAGCCTGGGGAGGGAGTCCCAGCTGGGTTCCGGGGGAGAAATCAACATGGGCAGAGGGCACCCTGTCGCCTCAACTCTTGTTTCGGGAAACTCGATCGGCGCTCCCGTGTGTGCGTGGAGTCCTAAGTGCCATCCAGCCAACGCCGAGGAACGAACCTGGAGAGAACGCGGGCCTCAGCACAGACGGCCCTTCCTGAGCCGGGACGTCACCTATGGGGTGCTTTTGTGAAAGCATGAGAAATGGAACCTAAACGTGACTCGGAGTGAGAAGCAGGCCTGTCAGGAAGGCTGCTGTCGACTCACGCCTTGTTTTAGGAGCTGAGCCCTGCTGCACCCTGTGTGCCTGGATGCCTAGTTCCCAGGCTGCTAAGAGCAAGAGTGAATGCTATAGAAGGCCTGCGCTCTAGTTGACAGGGCCGTTCCTGAAGCCAGAGGCATTTTACAATGCTCCTGTTGGAGAGACTGGGGACAGGGTCCCCTGCGTGAAATGGAGCGAGAAACGGGCCGGTGCGGAAGGCAGCTCTCCACTCACCTCTCCTTTCTGAGGCTACTCCCCTTGCCCGGGGCGTGCCCGCAGGCCTCAAGCCAACCCCCTAACTCAAAGGAACCACCCTGTAGAGAATTCCCGCTCCGGCTAAAAGAGCCATGCCCATGCCCGAGGCTGGAAGCGTTCTGCTGTGTGCACGCGTGAGCGCCCGGCAAGGGAGGCCCGAACCGCTCTCCGTGTGAGACGCAGGCCCCCGCAGAAGGCAGCACACGACTCCCCGCTCGTTGCAGGAAGCGAGCTCTGCGGCCCCGCTTTTGCATGGAAGTCTAACCGCAAGCTTTCTAACTCGAAGCAGCAAGACTGCAGAGACACCTTGCTTTAGCTACCGTCGGCCTCTGTGTGGGAGGAAGCAGTTGAGGGGGTCCTGTGGGTGAGGGCCCGGGGCCGGGACCCATTCCGTAACACCGGGGGAGAGACAGGCCGGACAGCAGGGAGCTCTCAACTCACATCATGCTTCGGGGGCTGGTACCGTTACCCCGGGGGGGTGCGTGCAGGCTGAAGGACAGCCACCCCACTCGAAGGGAAAACTCGGTAGAGAATGCGTGCCCCAGCTAAAACAGCCGCTCCCGAGGGTGGAGGCATTTTGTTGTGTGCGTGCGTGAGAGCACTGCCAGGGAGTCCCAAACCTAACTCCGAGGGAGCCGCCGGCTGCTGCACAAGGCAGCCCTCGACTCCCCCACTTGTTTCATGAAGCTAGCACCGAGGCCCCGCTTTCGCATGGAAGCCTGATCGCCTGCGCTCTACCTCCAAGAAACAACAGTGGACGGAAACCTTGCTTTCGCTACCATCCATCGCTCTGAGGGGGAGGGAGCAATTTCCCGGCTACCGTGGGTGAGCGCCTGGGGAACGGGCTCCTTCCATGCCGCGACCTAGGGAGAGGCAGCCCGGGCCAGGAAGGCACCTCTCGACTCAGCTGTTGTCACCTGGAGCTAACACTACTGCTCCGCGTGTGCACTGGAATGCTAAGTGCTCCACACTGGTTTGGCAGGGAGAAGCCGCTAAAGAAGCCCCGCTTCAGCTCCTCCGCCTCCCCACAGGGTGGCGGCCATTTTCCCCTCTGCTGGAGTGCAAGCCTGGGGAGGGAGTCCCAGCTGGGTTCCGGGGGAGAAATCAGCATGGGCAGAGGGCACCCTGTCGCCTCAACTCTTGTTTCGGGAAACTCGATCGGCGCTCCCGTGTGTGCGTGCAGTCCTAAGTGCCATCCAGCCAACGCCGAGGAACAAACCTGAAGAGAACGCGGGCCTCAGCAAAGATGGCCCTTCCTGAGCCGGACCGTCACCTCTGGTGTGCTTTTGTGAAAGCATGAGAAATGGAACCTAAACGTGACTCGGAGAGAGAAGCAGGCCTGTCAGGAAGGCTGCTGTCGACTCACGCCTTGGTTTAGGAGCTGAGCCCTGCTGCACCCTGTGAGCCTGGATGCCTAGTTCCCAGGCTGCAAAGAGCAAGAATCAATGCTATAGAAAGACCACGCTGTGGCTATCGGGGCCGTTCCTGAAGCCAGAGGCATTTTACAGTGCTCGTGTTGGAGAGACGGGGGACAGGGTCCCCTGCGTGAATTGGAGCGAGAAAGGGGCCGGTGCGGAACGCAGCTCTCCACTCACCTCTCCTTTCTGAGGCTACTCCCCTTGCCCGGGGCGTGCCCGCAGGCCTCAAGCCAACCCCCTAACTCAAAGGAACCGCCCTGTAGAGAATTCCCGCTTTGGCTAAAAGAACCATGCCGGAGGCTAGAAGACTTCTGCTGTGTGCCCGCGTGAGCGCCCGGCAAGGGAGGCCCAAACCGCTTTCCGTGTGAGACGCAGGCCCCGGCAGAAGGCAGCACACGACTCCCCGCTCGTTTCAGGAAGGGAGCACTGCGGTCCCGCTTTTGCATAGAAGTATAACCGCAAGCCTTCTAACTCGAAGCAGCAACACTGCAGAGACACCGTGCTTTAGCCACCATCGACCTCTGTGTGGGAGGAAGCAGTTGAGGGGGTCCTGTGGGTTAGGGGGCCCGGGGTCGGGCTCCATTCCGTAAGGCCCGGGGAGGGGTGGTGGGGGGGTGGGGGGGAGACAGGCCGGACAGCAGGGAGCTCTCAACTCACACCAGGCCTCCGGGGCTGGTACCGTTGCCCCGGGGGGTGCGTGCAGGCTCAAGTACAGCCACCCCACTCGAAGGGAAAACTCGGTGGAAGACGCGTGCCCCAGCTAAAACAGCCGCTCCCGAGGGTGGAGGCATTTTGTTGTGTGCGTGCCTGAGAGCACTGCAAGGGAGTCCCAAACCTAATTCCGAGGGAGCCGCCGGCTGCTGCACAAGGCAGGACTCGACTCCCCCACTTGTTTCATGAAGCTAGCACCGAGGCCACGCTTTCGCATGGAAGCCTGATCGCCTGCGCTCTACCTCCAAGAAACAACAGTGTAGGGAAACCGTGCTTTCGCTACCATCCACCGCTCTTAGTGGGAGGGAGCAGTTTCCCGGCTACCGTGGGTGAGCGCCAGGGCAACGGGCTCCTTCCATGCCGCCACCGAGGGAGAAGCAGCCCGGGCCAGGAAGGCACCTCTCGACTCAGCTGTTGTCACCTGGAGCTAACACTACTGCTCCGCGTGTGCACTGGAATGCTAAGTGCTCCACACTGGTTTGGCAGGGAGAAGCCGCTAAAGAAGCCCTGCTTCAGCTCCTCCGCCTCGCCACAGGGTGGCGGCCATTTTCCCCTCTGTTGGAGTGCAAGCCTGGGGAGGGAGTCCCAGCTGGGTTCCGGGGGAGAAATTAGCATGGGCAGAGGGCACCCTGTCGCCTCAACTCTTGTTTCGCGAAACTCGATCGGCGCTCCCGTGTGTGCGTGCAGTCCTAAGTGCCATCCAGCCAACGCCGAGGAACAAACCTGTAGAGAACGCGGGCCTCAGCAAGAAGGCCCTTCCTGAGCCGGACCGTCACCTCTGGTGTGCTTTTGTGAAAGCATGAGAAAAGGAACCTAAACGTGACTCGGAGAGAGAAGCAGGCCTGTCAGGAAGGCTGCTGTCGACTCACGCCTTGCTTTAGGAGCTGAGCCCTGCTGCACCCTGTGTGCCTGGATGCCTAGTTCCCAGGCTGCTAAGAGCAAGAATCAATGCTATAGAATGACTGCGCTGTGGCTATCGGGGCCGTTCCTGAAACCAGAGGCATTTTACAGTGCTCGTGTTGGCGAGACGGAGGACAGGGTCCCCTGCGTGAAATGGAGTGAGAAACGGGCCGGTGCGGAAGGCAGCTCTCCACTCACCTGTCCTTTCTGAGGCTACTCCCCTTGCCCGGGGCGTGCCCGCAGGCCTCAAGCCAACCCCCTAACTCAAGGGAACCACCCTGTAGAGAATTCCCGCTCCGGCTAAAAGAGCCATGCCCATGCCCGAGGCTGGAAGCGTTCTGCTGTGTGCACGCGTGAGCGCCCGGCAAGGGAGATCCGAACCGCTCTCCGTGTGAGACGCAGGCCCCCGCAGAAGGCAGCACACGACTCCCCGCTCGTTGCAGGAAGCGAGCTCTGCGGCCCCGCTTTTGCATGGAAGTCTAACCGCAAGCTTTCTAACTCGAAGCAGCAAGACTGCAGAGACACCGTGCTTTAGCTACCGTCGGCCTCTGTGTGGGAGGAAGCAGTTGAGGGGGTCCTGTGGGTGAGGGCCCGGGGCCGGGCCCCATTCCGTAAGACCGGGGGAGAGACAGGACGGACAGCAGGGAGCTCTCAACTCACATCATGCTTCGGGGGCTGGTACCGTTACCCCGGGGGGGTGCGTGCAGGCTGAAGGACAGCCACCCCACTCGAAGGGAAAACTCGGTAGAGAATGCGTGCCCCAGCTAAAACAGCCGCTCCCGAGGGTGGAGGCATTTTGTTGTGTGCGTGCGTGAGAGCACTGCCAGGGAGTCCCAAACCTAACTCCGAGGGAGCCGCCGGCTGCTGCACAAGGCAGCCCTCGACTCCCCCACTTGTTTCATGAAGCTAGCACCGAGGCCCCGCTTTCGCATGGAAGCCTGATCGCCTGCGCTCTACCTCCAAGAAACAACAGTGGACGGAAACCTTGCTTTCGCTACCATCCATCGCTCTGAGGGGGAGGGAGCAATTTCCCGGCTACCGTGGGTGAGCGCCTGGGGAACGGGCTCCTTCCATGCCGCGACCTAGGGAGAGGCAGCCCGGGCCAGGAAGGCACCTCTCGACTCAGCTGTTGTCACCTGGAGCTAACACTACTGCTCCGCGTGTGCACTGGAATGCTAAGTGCTCCACACTGGTTTGGCAGGGAGAAGCCGCTAAAGAAGCCCCGCTTCAGCTCCTCCGCCTCCCCACAGGGTGGCGGCCATTTTCCCCTCTGCTGGAGTGCAAGCCTGGGGAGGGAGTCCCAGCTGGGTTCCGGGGGAGAAATCAGCATGGGCAGAGGGCACCCTGTCGCCTCAACTCTTGTTTCGGGAAACTCGATCGGCGCTCCCGTGTGTGCGTGCAGTCCTAAGTGCCATCCAGCCAACGCCGAGGAACAAACCTGAAGAGAACGCGGGCCTCAGCAAAGATGGCCCTTCCTGAGCCGGACCGTCACCTCTGGTGTGCTTTTGTGAAAGCATGAGAAATGGAACCTAAACGTGACTCGGAGAGAGAAGCAGGCCTGTCAGGAAGGCTGCTGTCGACTCACGCCTTGGTTTAGGAGCTGAGCCCTGCTGCACCCTGTGAGCCTGGATGCCTAGTTCCCAGGCTGCTAAGAGCAAGAATCAATGCTATAGAAAGACCACGCTGTGGCTATCGGGGCCGTTCCTGAAGCCAGAGGCATTTTACAGTGCTCGTGTTGGAGAGACGGGGGACAGGGTCCCCTGCGTGAATTGGAGCGAGAAAGGGGCCGGTGCGGAAGGCAGCTCTCCACTCACCTCTCCTTTCTGAGGCTACTCCCCTTGCCCGGGGCGTGCCCGCAGGCCTCAAGCCAACCCCCTAACTCAAAGGAACCGCCCTGTAGAGAATTCCCGCTTTGGCTAAAAGAACCATGCCGGAGGCTAGAAGACTTCTGCTGTGTGCCCGCGTGAGCGCCCGGCAAGGGAGGCCCAAACCGCTTTCCGTGTGAGACGCAGGCCCCGGCAGAAGGCAGCACACGACTCCCCGCTCGTTTCAGGAAGGGAGCACTGCGGTCCCGCTTTTGCATAGAAGTATAACCGCAAGCCTTCTAACTCGAAGCAGCAACACTGCAGAGACACCGTGCTTTAGCCACCATCGACCTCTGTGTGGGAGGAAGCAGTTGAGGGGGTCCTGTGGGTTAGGGGGCCCGGGGTCGGGCTCCATTCCGTAAGGCCCGGGGAGGGGTGGTGGGGGGGTGGGGGGGAGACAGGCCGGACAGCAGGGAGCTCTCAACTCACACCAGGCCTCCGGGGCTGGTACCGTTGCCCCGGGGGGTGCGTGCAGGCTCAAGTACAGCCACCCCACTCGAAGGGAAAACTCGGTGGAAGACGCGTGCCCCAGCTAAAACAGCCGCTCCCGAGGGTGGAGGCATTTTGTTGTGTGCGTGCCTGAGAGCACTGCAAGGGAGTCCCAAACCTAATTCCGAGGGAGGCGCCGGCTGCTGCACAAGGCAGGACTCGACTCCCCCACTTGTTTCATGAAGCTAGCACCGAGGCCACGCTTTCGCATGGAAGCCTGATCGCCTGCGCTCTACCTCCAAGAAACAACAGTGTAGGGAAACCGTGCTTTCGCTACCATCCACCGCTCTTAGTGGGAGGGAGCAGTTTCCCGGCTACCGTGGGTGAGCGCCAGGGCAACGGGCTCCTTCCATGCCGCCACCGAGGGAGAAGCAGCCCGGGCCAGGAAGGCACCTCTCGACTCAGCTGTTGTCACCTGGAGCTAACACTACTGCACCGCGTGTGCACTGGAATGCTAAGTGCTCCACACTGGTTTGGCAGGGAGAAGCCGCTAAAGAAGCCCCGCTTCAGCTCCTCCTCCTCGCCACAGGGTGGCGGCCATTTTCCCCTCTGCTGGAGTGCAAGCCTGGGGAGGGAGTCCCAGCTGGGTTGCGGGGGAGAAATCAGCGTGGGCAGAGGGCACCCTGTCGCCTCAACTCTTGTTTCGCGAAACTCGATCGGCGCTCCCGTGTGTGCGTGCAGTCCTAAGTGCCATCCAGCCAACGCCGAGGAACAGACCTGTAGAGAACGCGGGCTTCAGCAAAGATGGCCCTTCCTGATCCGGACCGTCACCTCTGGTGTGCTTTTGTGAAAGCATGAGAAATGGAACCTAAACGTGACTCGGAGTGAGAAGCAGGCCTGTCAGGAAGGCTGCTGTCGACTCACGCCTTGCTTTAGGAGCTGAGCCCTGCTGCAGCCTGTGAGCCTGGATGCCTAGTTCCCAGGCTGCTAAGAGCAAGAATCAATGCTATAGAAAGACTGCGCTGTGGCTATCGGGGCCGTTCCTGAAGCCAGAGGCATTTTACAGTGCTCGTGTTGGAGAGACGGGGGACAGGGTCCCCTGCGTGAAATGGAGCGAGAAACGGGCCGGTGCGGAAGGCAGCTCTCCACTCACCTCTCCTTTCTGAGGCTACTCCCCTTGCCCGGGCGTACCCGCAGGCCTCAAGCCAACCCCCTAACTCAAAGGAAACACCCTGTAGAGAATTCCCGCTCCGGCTAAAAGAGCCATGCCCATGCCGGAGGCTGGAAGCGTTCTGCTGTGTGCCCGCGGGAGCGCCCGGCAAGGGAGGCCCAAACCGCTTTCCGTGTGAGACGCAGGCCCCCGCAGAAGGCAGCAAACGACTCCCCGCTTTTTGCAGGAAGCGAGCACTGCGGCCCCGCTTTTGCATGGAAGTCTAACCACAAGCGTTCTAACTCGAAGCAGCAACACTGCAGAGACACCCTGCTTTACCTACCGTCGGCCTCTGTGTGGGAGGAAGCAGTTGAGGGGGTCCTGTGGGTGAGGGCCCGGGGCCGGGACACATTCCGTAAGACCGGGGGAGAGACAGGCTGGACAGCAGGGAGCTCTCAACTCACATCATGCCTCGGGGGCTGGTACCGTTACCCCGGGGGGGTGCGTGCAGGCTGAAGGACAGCCACCCCACTCGAAGGGAAAACTCGGTAGAGAATGCGTGCCCCAGCTAAAAGAGCCGCTCCCGAGGGTGGAGGCATTTTGTTGTGTGCGTGCCTGAGAGCACTGCAAGGGAGTCCCAAACCTAACTCCGAGGGAGCCGCCGGCTGCTGGACAAGGCAGCCCTCGACTCCCCCACTTGTTTCATGAAGCTAACACCGAGGCCCCGCTTTCGCATGGAACCCTGATCGCCTGCGCGCTACCTCCAAGAAACAACAGTGTACGGAAACCCAGCTTTCGCTACCATCCACCGCTCTGAGGGGGAGGGAGCAGTTTCCCGGCTACCGTGGGTGAGCGCCTGGGGAACGGGCTCCTTCCGTGCCGCCACCGAGGGAGAAGCGGCCCGGGCCAGGAAGGCACCTCTCGACTCAGCTGTTGTCACCTGGAGCTAACACTACTGCTCCGCGTGTGCACAGGAATGCTAAGTGCTCCACACTGGTTTGGCAGGGAGAAGCCGCTAAAGAAGCCCCGCTTCAGCTCCTCCGCCTCGCCACAGGGTGGCGGCCATTTTCCCCTCTGATGGAGTGCAAGCCTGGGGAGGGAGTCCCAGCTGGGTTCCGGGGGAGAAATCAGCATGGGCAGAGGGCACCCTGTCGCCTCAACTCTTGTTTCGGGAAACTCGATCGGCGCTCCCGTGTGTGCGTGGAGTCCTAAGTGCCATCCAGCCAACGCCAAGGAACAAACCTGGAGAGAACGCGGGCCTCAGCACAGACGGCCCTTCCTGAGCCGAGACGTCACCTATGGGGTGCTTTTGTGAAAGCATGAGAAATGGAACCTAAACGTGACTCGGAGTGAGAAGCAGGCCTGTCAGGAAGGCTGCTGTCGACTCACGCCTTGTTTTAGGAGCTGAGCCCTGCTGCACCCTGTGTGCCTGGATGCCTAGTTCCCAGGCTGCTAAGAGCAAGAGTGAATGCTATAGAAGGCCTGCGCTCTAGTTGACAGGGCCGTTCCTGAAGCCAGAGGCATTTTACAGTGCTCGTGTTGGAGAGACTGGGGACAGGGTCCCCTGCGTGAAATGGAGCGAGAAACGGGCCGGTGTGGAAGGCAGCTCTCCACTCACCTCTCCTTTCTGAGGCTACTCCCCTTGCCCCGGGCGCGCCCGCAGGCCTCAAGCCAACCCCCTAACTCAAAGGAACCACCCTGTAGAGAATTCCCGCTTCCGCTAAAAGAGCCAGGCCGGAGGCTGGAAGCGTTCTGCTGTGTGCCCTCGTGAGCGCCAGGCAAGGGAGGCCCAAACCGCTTTCCGTGTGAGACGCAGGCCCCGGCAGAAGGCAGCACACGACTCCCCGCTCGTTTCAGAAAGGGAGCACTGCGGTTCCGCTTTTGCATGGAAGTCTAACCGCAAGCGTTCTAACTGGAAGCAGCAATACTGCAGAGACACCGTGCGTTAGCTACCGTCGACCTCTGTGTGAGAGGAAGTAGTTGAGGGGGTCCTGTGGGTGAGGGGGCCCGGGGCCGGGCTCCATTCCGTAAGGCCCGTGGTGGGGGGGTGGGGGAGAGACAGGCCGGACAGCAGGGAGCTCTCAACTCACACCAGGTCTCCGGGGCTGATACCGTTGCCCCGGGGGGTGCGTGCAGGCTGAAGGACAGCCACCCCACTCGAAGGGAAAACTCGGTAGAGGACGCGTGCCCCAGCTAAAACAGCCGCTCCCGAGGGTGGAGGCATTTTGTTGTGTGCGTGCGTGAGAGCACTGCAAGGGAGTCCCAAACCTAATTCCGAGGGAGCCGCCGGCTGCTGCACAAGGCAGCCCTCGACTCCCCCACTTGTTTCATGAAGCTAGCACCGAGGCCCCGCTTTCGCATGGAAGCCTGATCGCCTGCGCTGTACCTGCAAGAAACAACATTGTCCGGAAACCTTGCTTTCGCTACCATCCACCGCTCTGAGGGGGAGGGAGCAGTTTCCAGGCTACCGTGGGTGAGCGCCTGGGGAACGGGCTCCTTCCATGCCTCCACCTAGGGAGAAGCAGCCCGGGCCAGGAAGGCACCTCTCGACTCAGCTGTTGTCACCTGGAGCTAACACTACTGCTCCGCGTGTGCACTGGAATGCTAATTGCTCCAAACTGGTTTCGCAGGGAGAAGCCCCTAAAGAAGTCCCGCTTCAGCTCCTCCGCCTCGCCACAGGGTGGCGGCCATTTTCCCCTCTGCTGGAGTGCAAGCCTGGGGAGGGAGTCCCAGCTGGGTTCCGGGGGAGAAATTAGCATGGGCAGAGGGCACCCTGTCGCCTCAACTCTTGTTTCGCGAAACTCGATCGGCGCTCCCGTGTGTGCGTGCAGTCCTAAGTGCCATCCAGCCAACGCCGAGGAACAAACCTGTAGAGAACGCGGGCCTCAGCAAGAAGGCCCTTCCTGAGCCGGACCGTCACCTCTGGTGTCCTTTTGTGAAAGCATGAGAAAAGGAACCTAAACGTGACTCGGAGAGAGAAGCAGGCCTGTCAGGAAGGCTGCTGTCGACTCACGCCTTGCTTTAGGAGCTGGGCCCTGCTGCACCCTGTGAGCCTGGATGCCTAGTTCCCAGGCTGCTAAGAGCAAGAATCAATGCTATAGAAAGACTGCGCTGTGGCTATCGGGGCCGTTCCTGAAGCCAGAGGCATTTTACAGTGCTCGTGTTGGAGAGACGGGGGACAGGGTCCCCTGCGTGAAATGGAGCGAGAAACGGGCCGGTGCGGAAGGCAGCTCTCCACTCACCTCTCCTTTCTGAGGCTACTCCCCTTGCCCGGGGCGTGCCCGCAAGCCTCAAGCGAACCCCCTAACTCAAAGGAACCACCCTGTAGAGAATTCCCGCTCCGGCTAAAAGAGCCATGCCCATGCCGGAGGCTGGAAGCGTTCTGCTGTGTGCCCGCGGGAGCGCCCGGCAAGGGAGGCCCAAACCGCTTTCCGTGTGAGACGCAGGCCCCCGCAGAAGGCAGCAAACGACTCCCCGCTTTTTGCAGGAAGCGAGCACTGCGGCCCCGCTTTTGCATGGAAGTCTAACCACAAGCGTTCTAACTCGAAGCAGCAACACTGCAGAGACACCCTGCTTTACCTACCGTCGGCCTCTGAGTAGGAGGAAGCAGTTGAGGGGGTCCTGTGGGTGAGGGCCCGGGGCCGGGACCCATTCCGTAAGACCGAGGGAGAGACAGGCTGGACAGCAGGGAGCTCTCAACTCACATCATGCTTCGGGGGCTGGTACCGTTGCCCCGGGGGGGTGCGTGCAGGCTGAAGGACAGCCACCCCACTCGAAGGGAAAACTCGGTAGAGAATGCGTGCCCCAGCTAAAACAGCCGCTCCCGAGGGTGGAGGCATTTTGTTGTGTGCGTGCCTGAGAGCACTGCAAGGGAGTCCCAAACCTAATTCCGAGGGAGCCGCCGGCTGCTGCACAAGGCAGCCCTCGACTCCCCCACTTGTTTCATGAAGCTAGCACCGAGGCCCCTCTTTCGCATGGAAGCCTGATCGCCTGCGCTGTACCTGCAAGAAACAACATTGTACGGAAACCTTGCTTTCGCTACCATCCACCGCTCTGAGGGGGAGGGAGCAGTTTCCCGGCTACCGTGGGTGAGCGCCTGGGGAACGGGCTCCTTCCGTGCCGCCACCGAGGGAGAAGCAGCCCGGGCCAGGAAGGCACCTCTCGACTCAGCTGTTGTCACCTGCAGCTAACACTACCGCTCCACGTGTGCACTGGAATGCTAAGTGCTCCACACTGGTTTCGCAGGGAGAAGCCGCTAAAGAAGCCCCGCTTCAGCTCCTCCGCCTTGCCACAGGGTGGCGGCCATTTTCCCCTCTGCTGGAGGGCAAGCCTGGGGAGGGAGTCGCAGCTGGGTTCCGGGGGAGAAATCAGCATGGGCAGAGGGCACCCTGTCGCCTCAACTCTTGTTTCGGGAAACTCGATCGGCGCTCCCGTGTGTGCGTGCAGTCCTAAGTGCCATCCAGCCAACGCCGAGGAACAAACCTGTAGAGAATGCGGGCCTCAGCAAGAAGGCCCTTCCTGAGCCGGACCGTCACCTCTGGTGTGCTTTTGTGAAAGCATGAGAAATGGAACCTAAACGTGACTCGGAGAGAGAAGCAGGCCTGTCAGGAAGGCTGCTGTCGACTCACGCCTTGCTTTAGGAGCTGAGACCTGCTGCACCCTGTGTGCCTGGATGCCTAGTTCCCAGGCTGCTAAGAGCAAGAATCAATGCTATAGAATGACTGCGCTCTAGTTGACAGGGCCGTTCCTGAAGCCAGAGGCATTTTACAGTTCTCGTGTTGGAGAGACTGGGGACAGGGTCCCCTGCGTGAAATGGAGCGAGAAAGGGGCCGGTGCGGAAGGCAGCTCTCCACTCACCTCTCCTTTCTGAGGTTACTCCCCTTGCCCGGGGCGCGCCCGCAGGCCTCAAGCCAACCCCCTAACTCAAAGGAACCACCCTGTAGAGAATTCCCGCTTTGGCTAAAAGAACCAGGCCGGAGGCTCTAAGCGTTCTGCTGTGTGCCCGCGTGAGCGCCCGGCAAGGGAGGCCCAAACCGCTTTCCGTGTGAGACGCAGGCCCCGGCAGAAGGCAGCACACGACTCCCCGCTCGTTTCAGGAAGGGAGCACTGCGGTCCCGCTTTTGCATAGAAGTCTAACCGCAAGCGTTCTAACTAGAAGCAGCAACACTGCAGAGACACCGTGCTTTAGCCACCATCGACCTCTGTGTGGGAGGAAGCAGTTGAGGGGGTCCTGTGGGTTAGGGGGCGCGGGGCCGGGCTCCATTGCGTAAGGCCCGGGGTGGGGGGTGGGGGGGTGGGGAGCAGACAGGCCGGACAGCAGGGAGCTCTCAACTCACACCAGGCCTCCGGGGCTGGTACCGTTGCCCCGGGGGGTGCGTGCAGGCTCAAGTACAGCCACCCCACTCGAAGGGAAAACTCGGTAGAAGACGCGTGCCCCAGCTAAAACAGCCGCTCCCGAGGGTGGAGGCATTTTGTTGTGTGCGTGCCTGAGAGCACTGCAAGGGAGTCCCAAACCGAATTCCGAGGGAGCCGCCGGCTGCTGCAAAGGCGGGCCTCGACTCCCCCACTTGTTTCATGAAGCTAGCACCGAGGCCGCGCTTTCGCATGGAAGCCTGATCGCCTGCGCTCTACCTCCAAGAAACAACAGTGTACGGAAACCGAGCTTTCGCTACCATCCACCGCTCTGAGGGGGAGGGAGCAGTTTCCCAGCTACCGTGGGTGAGCACCTGGGGAACGGGCTCCTTCTGTGCCGCCACCGAGGGAGAAGCAGCCCGGGCCAGGAAGGCACCTCTCGACTCAGCTGTTGTCACCTGGAGCTAACACTACTGCTCCGCGTGTGCACTGGAATGCTAAGTGCTCCACACTGGTTTGGCAGGGAAAAGCCGCTAAAGAAGTCCCGCTTCAGCTCCTCCGCCTCGCCACAGGGTGGCGGCCATTTTCCCCTCTTCTGGAAGTCAAGCCTGGGGAGGGAGTCCCAGCTGGATTCCGGGGGAGAAATCAGCATGGGCAGAGGGCACCCTGTCGCCTCAACTCTTGTTTCGGGAAACTCGATCGGCGCTCCCGTGTGTGCGTGCAGTCCTAAGTGCCATCCAGCCAACGCCGAGGAACAAACCTGTAGAGAACGCGGGCCTCAGCAAAGATGGCCCTTCCTGAGCCGGACCGTCACCTCTGGTGTGCTTTTGTGAAAGCATGAGAAATGGAACCTAAACGTGACACGGAGAGAGAAGCAGGCCTGTCAGGAAGGCTGCTGTCGACTCACGCCTTGCTTTAGGAGCTGAGCCCTGCTGCACCCTGTGTGCCTGGATGCCTAGTTCCCAGGCTGCTAAGAGGAAGAATCAATGCTATAGAATGACTGCGCTGTGGCTATCGGGGCCGTTCCTGAAGCCAGAGGCATTTTACAGTGCTCGTGTTGGAGAGACGGGGGACAGCGTCCCCTGCGTGAAATGGAGCGAGGAACGGGCCGGTGCGGAAGGCAGCTCTCCACTCACCTGTCCTTTCTGAGGCTACTCCCCTTTCCCGGGGCGTGCCCGCAGGCCTCAAGCCAACCCCCTAACTCAAAGGAACCACCCTGTAGAGAATTCCCGCTCCGGCTAAAAGAGCCATGCCCATGCCGGAGGCTGTAAGCGTTCTGCTGTGTGCACGCAGGAGCGCCCGGCAAGGGAGGCCCAAACCGCTTTCCGTGTGAGACGCAGGCCCCCGCAGAAGGCAGCACACGACTCCCCGCTTGTTGCAGGATGCGAGCACTGCGGCCCCGCTTTTGCATGGAAGTCTAACCGCAAGCGTTCTAACTCGAAGCAGCAACACTGAAGAGACACCGTGCTTTAGCTACCGTCGGCCTCTGTGTGGGAGGAAGCAGTTGAGGGGGTCCTGTGGGTGATGGCCCGGGGCCGGGCCCCATTCCGTAAGACCGGGGGAGAGACAGGCCGGACAGCAGGGAGCTCTCAACTCACATCATGCTTCGGGGGCTGGTACCGTTACCCCGGGGGGGTGCGTGCAGGCTGAAGGACAGCCACCCCACTCGAAGGGAAAACTCGGTAGAGAATGCGTGCCCCAGCTAAAACAGCCGCTCCCGAGGGTGGAGGCATTTTGTTGTGTGCGTGCGTGAGAGCACTGCAAGGGAGTCCCAAACCTAATTCCGAGGGAGCCGCCGGCTGCTGCACAAGGCAGCCCTCGACTCCCCCACTTGTTTCATGAAGCTAGCACCGAGGCCCCGCTTTCGCATGGAAGCCTGATCGCCTGCGCTGTACCTGCAAGAAACAACATTGTATGGAAACCTTGCTTTCGCTACCATCCAGCGCTCTGAGGGGGAGGGAGCAGTTTCCCGGCTACCGTGGGTGAGCGCCTGGGGAACGGGCTCCTTCTGTGCCGCCACCGCCACCGAGGGAGAAGCAGCCCGGGCCAGGAAGGCACCTCTCGACTCAGCTGTTGTCACCTGGAGCTAACACTACTGCTCCGGTGTGCACTGGAATGCTAAGTGCTCCACACTGGTTTGGCAGGGAGAAGCCGCTAAAGAAGCCCTGCTTCAGCTCCTCCGCCTAGCCACAGGGTGGCGGCCATCTTCCCCTCTGTTGGAGTGCAAGCCTGGGGAGGGAGTCCCAGCTGGGTTCCGGGGGAGAAATCAGCATGGGTAGAGGGAACCCTGTCGCCTCAACTCTTGTTTCGGGAAACTCGACCGGCGCTCCCGTGTGTGCGTGGAGTCCTAAATGCCATCCAGCCAACGCCGAGGAACAGTCCTGTAGAGAACGCGGGCCTCAGCACAGACGGCCCTTCCTGAGCCGGGACGTCACCTATGGGGTGCTTTTGTGAAAGCATGAGAAATGGAACCTAAACGTGACTGGGAGAGAGAAGCAGGCCTGTCAGGAAGGCTGCTGTCAACTCACGCCTTGCTTTAGGAGCTGAGCCCTGCTGCACCCTGTGTGCCTGGATGCCTAGTTCCCAGGCTGCTAAGAGCAAGAGTGAATGCTATAGAAGGGCTGCGCTCTAGTTGACAGGGCCGTTCCTGAAGCCAGAGGCATTTTACAGTTCTCGTGTTGGAGAGACGGGGGACAGGGTCCCCTGCGTGAATTGGAGCGAGAAAGGGGCCGGTGCGGAACGCAGCTCTCCACTCACCTCTCCTTTCTGAGGCTACTCCCCTTGCCCGGGGCGTGCCCGCAGGCCTCAAGCCAACCCCCTAACTCAAAGGAACCGCCCTGTAGAGAATTCCCGCTTTGGCTAAAAGAACCAGGCCGGAGGCTGGAAGCCTTCTGCTGTGTGCCCGCGTGAGCGCCCGGCAAGGGAGGCCCAAACCGCTTTCCGTGTGAGACGCAGGCCCCGGCAGAAGGCAGCACACGACTCCCCGCTCGTTTCAGGAAGGGAGCACTGCGGTCCCGCTTTTGCATAGAAGTCTAACCGCAAGCCTTCTAACTCGAAGCAGCAACACTGCAGAGACACCGTGCTTTAGCCACCATCGACCTCTGTGTGGGTGGAAGCAGTTGAGGGGGTCCTGTGGGTTAGGGGGCCCGGGGTCGGGCTCCATTCCGTAAGGCCCGGGGTTGGGGGGGTCGGGGGGTGGGGGGGAGACAGGCCTGACAGCAGGGAACTCTCAACTCACACCAGGCCTCCGGGGCTGTTACCGTTGCCCCGGGGGGTGCGTGCAGGCTCAAGTACAGCCACCCCACTCGAAGGGAAAACTCGGTAGAAGACGCGTGCCCCAGCTAAAACAGCCGCTCCCGAGGGTGGAGGCATTTTGTTGTGTGCGTGCGTGAGAGCACTGCAAGGGAGTCCCAAACCTAATTCCGAGGGAGCCGCCGGCTGCTGCACAAGGCAGCCCTCGACTCCCCCACTTGTTTCATGAAGCTAGCACCGAGGCCCGGCTTTCGCATGGAAGCCTGATCGCCTGCGCTGTACCTGCAAGAAACAACATTGTACGGAAACCTTGCTTTCGCTACCATCCACCGCTCTGAGGGGGAGGGAGCAGTTTCCCGGCTACCGTGGGTGAGCGCCTGGGGAACGGGCTCCTTCTGTGCCGCCACCGCCACCGAGGGAGAAGCAGCCCGGGCCAGGAAGGCACCTCTCGACTCAGCTGTTGTCACCTGGAGCTAACACTACTGCTCCGCGTGTGCACTGGAATGCTAAGTGCTCCACACTGGTTTCGCAGGGAGAAGCCACTAAAGAAGCCCTGCTTCAGCTCCTCCGCCTCGCCACAGGGTGGCGGCCATTTTCACCTCTGCTGGAGTGCAAGCCTGGGGAGGGAGTCCCAGCTGGGTTCCGGGGGAGAAATCAACATGGGCAGAGGGCACCCTGTCGCCTCACTCTTGTTTCGGGAAACTCGATCGGCGCTCCCGTGTGTGCGTGGAGTCCTAAGTGCCATCCAGCCAACGCCGAGGAACAAACCTGGAGAGAACGTGGGCCTCAGCACAGACGGCCCTTCCTGAGCCGGGAGGTCACCTATGGGGTGCTTTTGTGAAAGCATGAGAAATGGAACCTAAACGTGACTCGGAGTGAGAAGCAGGCCTGTCAGGAAGGCTGCTGTCGACTCACGCCTTGTTTTAGGAGCTGAGCCCTGCTGCACCCTGTGTGCCTGGATGCCTAGTTCCCAGGCTGCTAAGAGCAAGAGTGAATGCTATAGAAGGACTGCGCTCTAGTTGACAGGGCCGTTCCTGAAGCCAGAGGCATTTTACAGTGCTCGTGTTGGAGAGACTGGGGACAGGGTCCCCTGCGTGAAATGGAGCGAGAAACGGGCCGGTACGGAAGGCAGCTCTCCACTCACCTCTCCTTTCTGAGGCTACTCCCCTTGCCCCGGGCGCGCCCGCAGGCCTCAAGCCAACCCCCTAACTCAAAGGAACCACCCTGAAGAGAATTCCCGCTTTGGCTAAAAGAACCAGGCAGGAGGCTGGAAGCGTTCTGCTGTGTGCCCGCGTGAGCGCCCGGCAAGGGAGGCCAAACCGCTTTCCGTGTGAGACGCAGGCCCCGGCAGAAGGCAGCACACGACTCCCCGCTCGTTTCAGGAAGGGAGCACTGCGGTCCCGCTTTTGCATAGAAGTCTAACCGCAAGCGTTCTAACTCGAAGCAGCAACACTGCAGAGACACCGTGCTTTAGCCACCAGCGACCTCTGTGTGGGAGGAAGCAGTTGAGGGGGTCCTGTGTGTTAGGGGGCCCGGGGACGGGCTCCATTCCGTAAGGCCCGGGGTGGGGGGGTGGGGGGGTGCGGGGGAGACAGGCCGGACAGCAGGGAGCTCTCAACTCACACCAGGCCTACGGGGCTGGTACCGTTGCCCCGGGGGGTGCGTGCAGGCTCAAGTACAGCCACCCCACTCGAAGGGAAAACTCGGTAGAAGACGCGTGCCCCAGCTAAAACAGCCGCTCCCGAGGGTGGAGGCATTTTGTTGTGTGCGTGCCTGAGAGCACTGCAAGGGAGTCCCAAACCTAACTCCGAGGGAGCCGCCGGCTGCTGCACAAGGCAGCCCTCGACTCCCCCACTTGTTTCATGAAGCTAGCACCGAGGCCCCGCTTTCGCATGGAAGCCTGATCGCCTGCGCTCTACCTCCAAGAAACAACAGTGTACGGAAACCGTGCTTTCGCTACCATCCACCGCTCTGAGTGGGAGGGAGCAGTTTCCCGGCTACCGTGGGTGAGCGCCTGGGGAACGGGCTCCTCCCATGCCGCCACCGAGGGAGAAGCAGCCCGGGCCAGGAAGGCACCTCTCGACTCAGCTGTTGTCACCTGGAGCTAACACTACTGCTCCGCGTGTGCACTGGAATGCTAAGTGATCCACACTGGTTTCGCAGGGAGAAGCCGCTAAAGAAGCCCCGCTTCAGCTCCTCCGCCTCGCCACAGGGTGGCGGCCATTTTCCCCTCTGCTGGAGTGCAAGCCTGGGGAGGGAGTCCCAGCTGGGTTCCGGGGGAGAAATCAGCATGGGCAGAGGGCACCCCGTCGCCTCAACTCTTGTTTCAGGAAACTCGATCGGCGCTCCCATGAGTGCGTGGAGTCCTAAGTGCCATCCAGCTAACGCCGAGGAACAGACCTGTAGAGAACGCGGGCCTCAGCACAGACGGCCCTTCCTGAGCCAGGACGTCACCTATGGGGTGCTTTTGTGAAAGCATGAGAAATGGAACCTAAACGTGACTCGGAGAGAGAAGCAGGCCTGTCAGGAAGGCTGCTGTCGACTCACGCCTTGCTTTAGGAGCTGAGCCCTGCTGCACCCTGTGTGCCTGGATGCCTAGTTCCCAGGCTGCTAAGAGCAAGAGTGAATGCTATAGAAGGGCTGCGCTCTAGTTGACAGGGCCGTTCCTGAAGACAGAGGCATTTTACAGTTCTCGTGTTGGAGAGACTGGGGACAGGGTCCCCTGCGTGAAATGGAGCGAGAAAGGGGCCGGTGCGGAAGGCAGCTCTCCACTCACCTCTCCTTTCTGAGGCTACTCCCCTTGCCCCGGGCGCGCCCGCAGGCCTCAAGCCAACCCCCTAACTCAAAGGAACCACCCTGTAGAGAATTCCCGCTTTGGCTAAAAGAACCAGGCTGGAGGCTCTAAGCGTTCTGCTGTGTGCCCGCGTGAGCGCCCGGCAAGGGAGGCCCAAACCGCTTTCCGTGTGAGACGCAGGCCCCGGCAGAAGGCAGCACACGACTCCCCGCTCGTTTCAGGAAGGGAGCACTGCGGTTCCGCTTTTGCATGGAAGTCTAACCGCAAGCGTTCTAACTGGAAGCAGCAACACTGCAGAGACACCGTGCGTTAGCTACCGTCGACCTCTGTGTGGGAGGAAGCAGTTGAGGGGGTCCTGTGGGTGATGGCCCGGGGCCGGGCCCCATTCCGTAAGACCGGGGGAGAGAGAGGCCGGACAGCAGGGAGCTCTCAACTCACATCATGCTTCGGGGGCTGGTACCGTTACCCCGGGGGGGTGCGTGCAGGCTGAAGGACAGCCACCCCACTCGAAGGGAAAACTCGGTAGAGAATGCGTGCCCCAGCTAAAACAGCCGCTCTCGAGGGTGGAGGCATTTTGTTGTGTGCGTGCCTGAGAGCACTGCAAGGGAGTCCCAAACCTAACTCCGTGGGAGCCGACGGCTGCTGCACAAGGCAGCCCTCGACTCCCCCACTTGTTTCATGAAGCTAGCACCGAGGCCCCGCTTTTGCATGGAAGCCTGATCGCCTGCGCTCTACCTCCAAGAAACAACAGTGTACGGAAACCGTGCTTTCGCTACCATCCACCGCTCTGAGGGGGAGGGAGCAGTTTCCTGGCTACCGTGGGTGAGCGCCTGGGGAACGGGCTCCTCCGGTGCCGCCACCGAGGGAGAAGCAGCCCGGGCCGGGAAGGCAACTCTCCACTCAGCTGCTGTCACCTGGAGCTAACACTACCGCTCCAGGTGTGCACAGGAATGCTAAGTGCTCCACACTGGTTTGGCAGGGAGAAGCCCCTAAAGAAGCCCTGCTTCATCTCCTCTGCCTCGCCACAGGGTGGCGGCCATTTTCCCCTCTGCTGGAGGGCAAGCCTGGGGAGGGAGTCCCAGCTGGGTTCCGGGGGAGAAATCAGCATGGGCAGAGGGCACCCTGTCGCCTCAACTCTTGTTTCGAGAAACTCGATCGGCGCTCCCGTGTTTGCGTGGAGTCCTAAGTGCCATCCAGCCAACGCCGAGGAACAAACCTGTAGAGAACGCGGGCCTCAGCAAAGATGGCCCTTCCTGAGCCGGACCGTCACCTCTGGTGTGCTTTTGTGAAAGCATGAGAAATGGAACCTAAACGTGACTCGGAGAGAGAAGCAGGCCTGTCAGGAAGGCTGCTGTCGACTCACGCCTTGCTTTAGGAGCTGAGCCCTGCTGCACCCTGTGTGCCTGGATGCCTAGTTCCCAGGCTGCTAAGAGCAAGAATCAATGCTATAGAATGACTGCGCTGTGGCTATCGGGGCCGTTCCTGAAGCCAGAGGCATTTTACAGTGCTCGTGTTGGAGAGACGGGGGACATGGTCCCCTGCGTGAAATGGAGCGAGAAACGGGCCGGTGCGGAAGGCAGCTCTCCACTCACCTCTCCTTTCTGAGGCTACTCCCCTTGCCCGGGGCGTGCCCGCAGGCCTCAAGACAACCCCCTAACTCAAAGGAACCACCCTGTAGAGAATTCCCGCTCCGGCTAAAAGAGCCATGCCCATGCCAGAGGCTGGAAGCGTTCTGCTGTGTGCACGCAGGAGCGCCCGGCAAGGGAGGCCCAAACCGCTTTCCGTGTGAGACGCAGGCCCCCGCAGAAGGCAGCACACGACTCCCCGCTTGTTGCAGGAAGCGACCACTGCGGCCCCGCTTTTGCATGGAAGTCTAACCGCAAGCGTTCTAACTCGAAGCAGCAACACTGCAGAGACACCGTGCTTTGGCTACCGTCGGCCTCTGTGTGGGAGGAAGCAGTTGAGGGGGTCCTGTGGGTGAGGGCCCGGGGCCGGGACCCATTCCGTAACACCGGGGGAGAGACAGGCCGGACAGCAGGGAGCTCTCAACTCACATCATGCCTCGGGGGCTGGTACCGTTACCCCGGGGGGGGTGCGTGCAGGCTGAAGGACAGCCACCCCACTCGAAGGGAAAACTCGGTAGAGAATGCGTGCCCCAGCTAAAAGAGCCGCTCCCGAGGGTGGAGGCATTTTGTTGTGTGCCTGCCTGAGAGCACTGCAAGGGAGTCCCAAACCTAACTCCGAGGGAGCCGCCGGCTGCTGCACAAGGCAGCCCTCGACTCCCCCACTTGTTTCATGAAGCTAACACCGAGGCCCCGCTTTCGCATGGAAGCCTGATCGCCTGCGCTGTACCTGCAAGAAACAACATTGTCCGGAAACCTTGCTTTCGCTACCATCCACCGCTCTGAGGGGGAGGGAGCAGTTTCCCGGCTACCGTGGGTGAGCGCCTGGAGAACGGGCTCCTTCCGTGCCGCCACCGAGGGAGAAGCGGCCCGGGCCAGGAAGGCACCTCTCGACTCAGCTGTTGTCACCTGGAGCTAACACTACTGCTCCGCGTGTGCACAGGAATGCTAATTGCTCCACACTGGTTTGGCAGGGAGAAGCCGCTAAAGAAGCCCCGCTTCAGCTCCTCCGCCTCGCCACAGGGTGGCGGCCATTTTCCCCTCTGATGGAGTGCAAGCCTGGGGAGGGAGTCCCAGCTGGGTTCCGGGGGAGAAATCAGCATGGGCAGAGGGCACCCTGTCGCCTCAACTCTTGTTTCGGGAAACTCGATCGGCGCTCCCGTGTGTGCGTGGAGTCCTAAGTGCCATCCAGCCAACGCCAAGGAACAAACCTGGAGAGAACGCGGGCCTCAGCACAGACGGCCCTTCCTGAGCCGAGACGTCACCTATGGGGTGCTTTTGTGAAAGCATGAGAAATGGAACCTAAACGTGACTCGGAGTGAGAAGCAGGCCTGTCAGGAAGGCTGCTGTCGACTCACGCCTTGTTTTAGGAGCTGAGCCCTGCTGCACCCTGTGTGCCTGGATGCCTAGTTCCCAGGCTGCTAAGAGCAAGAGTGAATGCTATAGAAGGACTGCGCTCTAGTTGACAGGGCCGTTCCTGAAGCCAGAGGCATTTTACAGTGCTCGTGTTGGAGAGACTGGGGACAGGGTCCCCTGCGTGAAATGGAGCGAGAAACGGGCCGGTGTGGAAGGCAGCTCTCCACTCACCTCTCCTTTCTGAGGCTACTCCCCTTGCCCCGGGCGCGCCCGCAGGCCTCAAGCCAACCCCCTAACTCAAAGGAACCACCCTGTAGAGAATTCCCGCTTCCGCTAAAAGAGCCAGGCCGGAGGCTGGAAGCGTTCTGCTGTGTGCCCGCGTGAGCGCCCGGCAAGGGAGGCCCAAACCGCTTTCCGTGTGAGACGCAGGCCCCGGCAGAAGGCAGCACACGACTCCCCGCTCGTTTCAGAAAGGGAGCACTGCGGTTCCGCTTTTGCATGGAAGTCTAACCGCAAGCGTTCTAACTGGAAACAGCAACACTGCAGAGACACCGTGCGTTAGCTACCGTCGACCTCTGTGTGGGAGGAAGCAGTTGAGGGGGTCCTGTGGGTGAGGGGGCCCGGGGCCGGGCTCCATTCCGTAAGGCCCGTGGTGGGGGGGTGGGGGAGAGACAGGCCGGAGAGCAGGGAGCTCTCAACTCACACCAGGTCTCCGGGGCTGATACCGTTGCCCCGGGGGGTGCGTGCAGGCTGAAGGACAGCCACCCCACTCGAAGGGAAAACTCGGTAGAGGACGCGTGCCCCAGCTAAAACAGCCGCTCCCGAGGGTGGAGGCATTTTGTTGTGTGCGTGCGTGAGAGCACTGCAAGGGAGTCCCAAACCTAATTCCGAGGGAGCCGCCGGCTGCTGCACAAGGCAGCCCTCGACTCCCCCACTTGTTTCATGAAGCTAGCACCGAGGCCCCGCTTTCGCATGGAAGCCTGATCGCCTGCGCTGTACCTGCAAGAAACAACATTGTCCGGAAACCTTGCTTTCGCTACCATCCACCGCTCTGAGGGGGAGGGAGCAGTTTCCAGGCTACCGTGGGTGAGCGCCTGGGGAACGGGCTCCTTCCATGCCTCCACCTAGGGAGAAGCAGCCCGGGCCAGGAAGGCACCTCTCGACTCAGCTGTTGTCACCTGGAGCTAACACTACTGCTCTGCGTGTGCACAGGAATGCTAAGTGCTCCACAGTGCTTTGGCAGGTTGAAGCTGCTAAAGAAGCCCCGCTTCAGCTCCTCCCCCTCGCCACAAGGTGGCGGCCTTTTTCCCCTCTGCTGGAGTGCAAGCCTGGGGAGGGAGTCCCAGCTGGGTTCCGGGGGAGAAATCAACATGGGCAGAGGGCACCCTGTCGCCTCAACTCTTGTTTCGGGAAACTCGATCGGCGCTCCCGTGTGTGCGTGGAGTCCTAAGTGCCATCCAGCCAACGCCGAGGAACGAACCTGGAGAGAACGCGGGCCTCAGCACAGACGGCCCTTCCTGAGCCGGGACGTCACCTATGGGGTGCTTTTGTGAAAGCATGAGAAATGGAACCTAAACGTGACTCGGAGTGAGAAGCAGGCCTGTCAGGAAGGCTGCTGTCGACTCACGCCTTGTTTTAGGAGCTGAGCCCTGCTGCACCCTGTGTGCCTGGATGCCTAGTTCCCAGGCTGCTAAGAGCAAGAGTGAATGCTATAGAAGGCCTGCGCTCTAGTTGACAGGGCCGTTCCTGAAGCCAGAGGCATTTTACAATGCTCCTGTTGGAGAGACTGGGGACAGGGTCCCCTGCGTGAAATGGAGCGAGAAACGGGCCGGTGCGGAAGGCAGCTCTCCACTCACCTCTCCTTTCTGAGGCTACTCCCCTTGCCCGGGGCGTGCCCGCAGGCCTCAAGCCAACCCCCTAACTCAAAGGAACCACCCTGTAGAGAATTCCCGCTCCGGCTAAAAGAGCCATGCCCATGCCCGAGGCTGGAAGCGTTCTGCTGTGTGCACGCGTGAGCGCCGGGCAAGGGAGGCCCGAACCGCTCTCCGTGTGAGACGCAGGCCCCCGCAGAAGGCAGCACACGACTCCCCGCTCGTTGCAGGAAGCGAGCTCTGCGGCCCCGCTTTTGCATGGAAGTCTAACCGCAAGCTTTCTAACTCGAAGCAGCAAGACTGCAGAGACACCTTGCTTTAGCTACCGTCGGCCTCTGTGTGGGAGGAAGCAGTTGAGGGGGTCCTGTGGGTGAGGGCCCGGGGCCGGGACCCATTCCGTAACACCGGGGGAGAGACAGGCCGGACAGCAGGGAGCTCTCAACTCACATCATGCTTCGGGGGCTGGTACCGTTACCCCGGGGGGGTGCGTGCAGGCTGAAGGACAGCCACCCCACTCGAAGGGAAAACTCGGTAGAGAATGCGTGCCCCAGCTAAAACAGCCGCTCCCGAGGGTGGAGGCATTTTGTTGTGTGCGTGCGTGAGAGCACTGCCAGGGAGTCCCAAACCTAACTCCGAGGGAGCCGCCGGCTGCTGCACAAGGCAGCCCTCGACTCCCCCACTTGTTTCATGAAGCTAGCACCGAGGCCCCGCTTTCGCATGGAAGCCTGATCGCCTGCGCTCTACCTCCAAGAAACAACAGTGGACGGAAACCTTGCTTTCGCTACCATCCATCGCTCTGAGGGGGAGGGAGCAATTTCCCGGCTACCGTGGGTGAGCGCCTGGGGAACGGGCTCCTTCCATGCCGCGACCTAGGGAGAGGCAGCCCGGGCCAGGAAGGCACCTCTCGACTCAGCTGTTGTCACCTGGAGCTAACACTACTGCTCCGCGTGTGCACTGGAATGCTAAGTGCTCCACACTGGTTTGGCAGGGAGAAGCCGCTAAAGAAGCCCCGCTTCAGCTCCTCCGCCTCCCCACAGGGTGGCGGCCATTTTCCCCTCTGCTGGAGTGCAAGCCTGGGGAGGGAGTCCCAGCTGGGTTCCGGGGGAGAAATCAGCATGGGCAGAGGGCACCCTGTCGCCTCAACTCTTGTTTCGGGAAACTCGATCGGCGCTCCCGTGTGTGCGTGCAGTCCTAAGTGCCATCCAGCCAACGCCGAGGAACAAACCTGAAGAGAACGCGGGCCTCAGCAAAGATGGCCCTTCCTGAGCCGGACCGTCACCTCTGGTGTGCTTTTGTGAAAGCATGAGAAATGGAACCTAAACGTGACTCGGAGAGAGAAGCAGGCCTGTCAGGAAGGCTGCTGTCGACTCACGCCTTGGTTTAGGAGCTGAGCCCTGCTGCACCCTGTGAGCCTGGATGCCTAGTTCCCAGGCTGCAAAGAGCAAGAATCAATGCTATAGAAAGACCACGCTGTGGCTATCGGGGCCGTTCCTGAAGCCAGAGGCATTTTACAGTGCTCGTGTTGGAGAGACGGGGGACAGGGTCCCCTGCGTGAATTGGAGCGAGAAAGGGGCCGGTGCGGAACGCAGCTCTCCACTCACCTCTCCTTTCTGAGGCTACTCCCCTTGCCCGGGGCGTGCCCGCAGGCCTCAAGCCAACCCCCTAACTCAAAGGAACCGCCCTGTAGAGAATTCCCGCTTTGGCTAAAAGAACCATGCCGGAGGCTAGAAGACTTCTGCTGTGTGCCCGCGTGAGCGCCCGGCAAGGGAGGCCCAAACCGCTTTCCGTGTGAGACGCAGGCCCCGGCAGAAGGCAGCACACGACTCCCCGCTCGTTTCAGGAAGGGAGCACTGCGGTCCCGCTTTTGCATAGAAGTATAACCGCAAGCCTTCTAACTCGAAGCAGCAACACTGCAGAGACACCGTGCTTTAGCCACCATCGACCTCTGTGTGGGAGGAAGCAGTTGAGGGGGTCCTGTGGGTTAGGGGGCCCGGGGTCGGGCTCCATTCCGTAAGGCCCGGGGAGGGGTGGTGGGGGGGTGGGGGGGAGACAGGCCGGACAGCAGGGAGCTCTCAACTCACACCAGGCCTCCGGGGCTGGTACCGTTGCCCCGGGGGGTGCGTGCAGGCTCAAGTACAGCCACCCCACTCGAAGGGAAAACTCGGTGGAAGACGCGTGCCCCAGCTAAAACAGCCGCTCCCGAGGGTGGAGGCATTTTGTTGTGTGCGTGCCTGAGAGCACTGCAAGGGAGTCCCAAACCTAATTCCGAGGGAGCCGCCGGCTGCTGCACAAGGCAGGACTCGACTCCCCCACTTGTTTCATGAAGCTAGCACCGAGGCCACGCTTTCGCATGGAAGCCTGATCGCCTGCGCTCTACCTCCAAGAAACAACAGTGTAGGGAAACCGTGCTTTCGCTACCATCCACCGCTCTTAGTGGGAGGGAGCAGTTTCCCGGCTACCGTGGGTGAGCGCCAGGGCAACGGGCTCCTTCCATGCCGCCACCGAGGGAGAAGCAGCCCGGGCCAGGAAGGCACCTCTCGACTCAGCTGTTGTCACCTGGAGCTAACACTACTGCTCCGCGTGTGCACAGGAATGCTAATTGCTCCACACTGGTTTGGCAGGGAGAAGCCGCTAAAGAAGCCCCGCTTCAGCTCCTCCGCCTCGCCACAGGGTGGCGGCCATTTTCCCCTCTGATGGAGTGCAAGCCTGGGGAGGGAGTCCCAGCTGGGTTCCGGGGGAGAAATCAGCATGGGCAGAGGGCACCCTGTCGCCTCAACTCTTGTTTCGGGAAACTCGATCGGCGCTCCCGTGTGTGCGTGGAGTCCTAAGTGCCATCCAGCCAACGCCAAGGAACAAACCTGGAGAGAACGCGGGCCTCAGCACAGACGGCCCTTCCTGAGCCGAGACGTCACCTATGGGGTGCTTTTGTGAAAGCATGAGAAATGGAACCTAAACGTGACTCGGAGTGAGAAGCAGGCCTGTCAGGAAGGCTGCTGTCGACTCACGCCTTGTTTTAGGAGCTGAGCCCTGCTGCACCCTGTGTGCCTGGATGCCTAGTTCCCAGGCTGCTAAGAGCAAGAGTGAATGCTATAGAAGGACTGCGCTCTAGTTGACAGGGCCGTTCCTGAAGCCAGAGGCATTTTACAGTGCTCGTGTTGGAGAGACTGGGGACAGGGTCCCCTGCGTGAAATGGAGCGAGAAACGGGCCGGTGTGGAAGGCAGCTCTCCACTCACCTCTCCTTTCTGAGGCTACTCCCCTTGCCCCGGGCGCGCCCGCAGGCCTCAAGCCAACCCCCTAACTCAAAGGAACCACCCTGTAGAGAATTCCCGCTTCCGCTAAAAGAGCCAGGCCGGAGGCTGGAAGCGTTCTGCTGTGTGCCCGCGTGAGCGCCCGGCAAGGGAGGCCCAAACCGCTTTCCGTGTGAGACGCAGGCCCCGGCAGAAGGCAGCACACGACTCCCCGCTCGTTTCAGAAAGGGAGCACTGCGGTTCCGCTTTTGCATGGAAGTCTAACCGCAAGCGTTCTAACTGGAAACAGCAACACTGCAGAGACACCGTGCGTTAGCTACCGTCGACCTCTGTGTGGGAGGAAGCAGTTGAGGGGGTCCTGTGGGTGAGGGGGCCCGGGGCCGGGCTCCATTCCGTAAGGCCCGTGGTGGGGGGGTGGGGGAGAGACAGGCCGGACAGCAGGGAGCTCTCAACTCACACCAGGTCTCCGGGGCTGATACCGTTGCCCCGGGGGGTGCGTGCAGGCTGAAGGACAGCCACCCCACTCGAAGGGAAAACTCGGTAGAGGACGCGTGCCCCAGCTAAAACAGCCGCTCCCGAGGGTGGAGGCATTTTGTTGTGTGCGTGCGTGAGAGCACTGCAAGGGAGTCCCAAACCTAATTCCGAGGGAGCCGCCGGCTGCTGCACAAGGCAGCCCTCGACTCCCCCACTTGTTTCATGAAGCTAGCACCGAGGCCCCGCTTTCGCATGGAAGCCTGATCGCCTGCGCTGTACCTGCAAGAAACAACATTGTCCGGAAACCTTGCTTTCGCTACCATCCACCGCTCTGAGGGGGAGGGAGCAGTTTCCAGGCTACCGTGGGTGAGCGCCTGGGGAACGGGCTCCTTCCATGCCTCCACCTAGGGAGAAGCAGCCCGGGCCAGGAAGGCACCTCTCGACTCAGCTGTTGTCACCTGGAGCTAACACTACTGCTCTGCGTGTGCACAGGAATGCTAAGTGCTCCACAGTGCTTTGGCAGGTTGAAGCTGCTAAAGAAGCCCCGCTTCAGCTCCTCCCCCTCGCCACAAGGTGGCGGCCTTTTTCCCCTCTGCTGGAGTGCAAGCCTGGGGAGGGAGTCCCAGCTGGGTTCCGGGGGAGAAATCAACATGGGCAGAGGGCACCCTGTCGCCTCAACTCTTGTTTCGGGAAACTCGATCGGCGCTCCCGTGTGTGCGTGGAGTCCTAAGTGCCATCCAGCCAACGCCGAGGAACGAACCTGGAGAGAACGCGGGCCTCAGCACAGACGGCCCTTCCTGAGCCGGGACGTCACCTATGGGGTGCTTTTGTGAAAGCATGAGAAATGGAACCTAAACGTGACTCGGAGTGAGAAGCAGGCCTGTCAGGAAGGCTGCTGTCGACTCACGCCTTGTTTTAGGAGCTGAGCCCTGCTGCACCCTGTGTGCCTGGATGCCTAGTTCCCAGGCTGCTAAGAGCAAGAGTGAATGCTATAGAAGGCCTGCGCTCTAGTTGACAGGGCCGTTCCTGAAGCCAGAGGCATTTTACAATGCTCCTGTTGGAGAGACTGGGGACAGGGTCCCCTGCGTGAAATGGAGCGAGAAACGGGCCGGTGCGGAAGGCAGCTCTCCACTCACCTCTCCTTTCTGAGGCTACTCCCCTTGCCCGGGGCGTGCCCGCAGGCCTCAAGCCAACCCCCTAACTCAAAGGAACCACCCTGTAGAGAATTCCCGCTCCGGCTAAAAGAGCCATGCCCATGCCCGAGGCTGGAAGCGTTCTGCTGTGTGCACGCGTGAGCGCCCGGCAAGGGAGGCCCGAACCGCTCTCCGTGTGAGACGCAGGCCCCCGCAGAAGGCAGCACACGACTCCCCGCTCGTTGCAGGAAGCGAGCTCTGCGGCCCCGCTTTTGCATGGAAGTCTAACCGCAAGCTTTCTAACTCGAAGCAGCAAGACTGCAGAGACACCTTGCTTTAGCTACCGTCGGCCTCTGTGTGGGAGGAAGCAGTTGAGGGGGTCCTGTGGGTGAGGGCCCGGGGCCGGGACCCATTCCGTAACACCGGGGGAGAGACAGGCCGGACAGCAGGGAGCTCTCAACTCACATCATGCTTCGGGGGCTGGTACCGTTACCCCGGGGGGGTGCGTGCAGGCTGAAGGACAGCCACCCCACTCGAAGGGAAAACTCGGTAGAGAATGCGTGCCCCAGCTAAAACAGCCGCTCCCGAGGGTGGAGGCATTTTGTTGTGTGCGTGCGTGAGAGCACTGCCAGGGAGTCCCAAACCTAACTCCGAGGGAGCCGCCGGCTGCTGCACAAGGCAGCCCTCGACTCCCCCACTTGTTTCATGAAGCTAGCACCGAGGCCCCGCTTTCGCATGGAAGCCTGATCGCCTGCGCTCTACCTCCAAGAAACAACAGTGGACGGAAACCTTGCTTTCGCTACCATCCATCGCTCTGAGGGGGAGGGAGCAATTTCCCGGCTACCGTGGGTGAGCGCCTGGGGAACGGGCTCCTTCCATGCCGCGACCTAGGGAGAGGCAGCCCGGGCCAGGAAGGCACCTCTCGACTCAGCTGTTGTCACCTGGAGCTAACACTACTGCTCCGCGTGTGCACTGGAATGCTAAGTGCTCCACACTGGTTTGGCAGGGAGAAGCCGCTAAAGAAGCCCCGCTTCAGCTCCTCCGCCTCCCCACAGGGTGGCGGCCATTTTCCCCTCTGCTGGAGTGCAAGCCTGGGGAGGGAGTCCCAGCTGGGTTCCGGGGGAGAAATCAGCATGGGCAGAGGGCACCCTGTCGCCTCAACTCTTGTTTCGGGAAACTCGATCGGCGCTCCCGTGTGTGCGTGCAGTCCTAAGTGCCATCCAGCCAACGCCGAGGAACAAACCTGAAGAGAACGCGGGCCTCAGCAAAGATGGCCCTTCCTGAGCCGGACCGTCACCTCTGGTGTGCTTTTGTGAAAGCATGAGAAATGGAACCTAAACGTGACTCGGAGAGAGAAGCAGGCCTGTCAGGAAGGCTGCTGTCGACTCACGCCTTGGTTTAGGAGCTGAGCCCTGCTGCACCCTGTGAGCCTGGATGCCTAGTTCCCAGGCTGCAAAGAGCAAGAATCAATGCTATAGAAAGACCACGCTGTGGCTATCGGGGCCGTTCCTGAAGCCAGAGGCATTTTACAGTGCTCGTGTTGGAGAGACGGGGGACAGGGTCCCCTGCGTGAATTGGAGCGAGAAAGGGGCCGGTGCGGAACGCAGCTCTCCACTCACCTCTCCTTTCTGAGGCTACTCCCCTTGCCCGGGGCGTGCCCGCAGGCCTCAAGCCAACCCCCTAACTCAAAGGAACCGCCCTGTAGAGAATTCCCGCTTTGGCTAAAAGAACCATGCCGGAGGCTAGAAGACTTCTGCTGTGTGCCCGCGTGAGCGCCCGGCAAGGGAGGCCCAAACCGCTTTCCGTGTGAGACGCAGGCCCCGGCAGAAGGCAGCACACGACTCCCCGCTCGTTTCAGGAAGGGAGCACTGCGGTCCCGCTTTTGCATAGAAGTATAACCGCAAGCCTTCTAACTCGAAGCAGCAACACTGCAGAGACACCGTGCTTTAGCCACCATCGACCTCTGTGTGGGAGGAAGCAGTTGAGGGGGTCCTGTGGGTTAGGGGGCCCGGGGTCGGGCTCCATTCCGTAAGGCCCGGGGAGGGGTGGTGGGGGGGTGGGGGGGAGACAGGCCGGACAGCAGGGAGCTCTCAACTCACACCAGGCCTCCGGGGCTGGTACCGTTGCCCCGGGGGGTGCGTGCAGGCTCAAGTACAGCCACCCCACTCGAAGGGAAAACTCGGTGGAAGACGCGTGCCCCAGCTAAAACAGCCGCTCCCGAGGGTGGAGGCATTTTGTTGTGTGCGTGCCTGAGAGCACTGCAAGGGAGTCCCAAACCTAATTCCGAGGGAGCCGCCGGCTGCTGCACAAGGCAGGACTCGACTCCCCCACTTGTTTCATGAAGCTAGCACCGAGGCCACGCTTTCGCATGGAAGCCTGATCGCCTGCGCTCTACCTCCAAGAAACAACAGTGTAGGGAAACCGTGCTTTCGCTACCATCCACCGCTCTTAGTGGGAGGGAGCAGTTTCCCGGCTACCGTGGGTGAGCGCCAGGGCAACGGGCTCCTTCCATGCCGCCACCGAGGGAGAAGCAGCCCGGGCCAGGAAGGCACCTCTCGACTCAGCTGTTGTCACCTGGAGCTAACACTACTGCACCGCGTGTGCACTGGAATGCTAAGTGCTCCACACTGGTTTGGCAGGGAGAAGCTGCTAAAGAAGCCCCGCTTCAGCTCCTCCTCCTCGCCACAGGGTGGCGGCCATTTTCCCCTCTGCTGGAGTGCAAGCCTGGGGAGGGAGTCCCAGCTGGGTTGCGGGGGAGAAATCAGCGTGGGCAGAGGGCACCCTGTCGCCTCAACTCTTGTTTCGCGAAACACGATCGGCGCTCCCGTGTGTGCGTGCAGTCCTAAGTGCCATCCAGCCAACGCCGAGGAACAGACCTGTAGAGAACGCGGGCTTCAGCAAAGATGGCCCTTCCTGATCCGGACCGTCACCTCTGGTGTGCTTTTGTGAAAGCATGAGAAATGGAACCTAAACGTGACTCGGAGTGAGAAGCAGGCCTGTCAGGAAGGCTGCTGTCGACTCACGCCTTGCTTTAGGAGCTGAGCCCTGCTGCAGCCTGTGAGCCTGGATGCCTAGTTCCCAGGCTGCTAAGAGCAAGAATCAATGCTATAGAAAGACTGCGCTGTGGCTATCGGGGCCGTTCCTGAAGCCAGAGGCATTTTACAGTGCTCGTGTTGGAGAGACGGGGGACAGGGTCCCCTGCGTGAAATGGAGCGAGAAACGGGCCGGTGCGGAAGGCAGCTCTCCACTCACCTCTCCTTTCTGAGGCTACTCCCCTTGCCCGGGCGTGCCCGCAGGCCTCAAGCCAACCCCCTAACTCAAAGGAAACACCCTGTAGAGAATTCCCGCTCCGGCTAAAAGAGCCATGCCCATGCCGGAGGCTGGAAGCGTTCTGCTGTGTGCCCGCGGGAGCGCCCGGCAAGGGAGGCCCAAACCGCTTTCCGTGTGAGACGCAGGCCCCCGCAGAAGGCAGCAAACGACTCCCCGCTTTTTGCAGGAAGCGAGCACTGCGGCCCCGCTTTTGCATGGAAGTCTAACCACAAGTGTTCTAACTCGAAGCAGCAACACTGCAGAGACACCCTGCTTTACCTACCGTCGGCCTCTGTGTGGGAGGAAGCAGTTGAGGGGGTCCTGTGGGTGAGGGCCCGGGGCCGGGACACATTCCGTAAGACCGGGGGAGAGACAGGCTGGACAGCAGGGAGCTCTCAACTCACATCATGCCTCGGGGGCTGGTACCGTTACCCCGGGGGGGTGCGTGCAGGCTGAAGGACAGCCACCCCACTCGAAGGGAAAACTCGGTAGAGAATGCGTGCCCCAGCTAAAAGAGCCGCTCCCGAGGGTGGAGGCATTTTGTTGTGTGCGTGCCTGAGAGCACTGCAAGGGAGTCCCAAACCTAACTCCGAGGGAGCCGCCGGCTGCTGGACAAGGCAGCCCTCGACTCCCCCACTTGTTTCATGAAGCTAACACCGAGGCCCCGCTTTCGCATGGAACCCTGATCGCCTGCGCGCTACCTCCAAGAAACAACAGTGTACGGAAACCCAGCTTTCGCTACCATCCACCGCTCTGAGGGGGAGGGAGCAGTTTCCCGGCTACCGTGGGTGAGCGCCTGGGGAACGGGCTCCTTCCGTGCCGCCACCGAGGGAGAAGCGGCCCGGGCCAGGAAGGCACCTCTCGACTCAGCTGTTGTCACCTGGAGCTAACACTACTGCTCCGCGTGTGCACAGGAATGCTAAGTGCTCCACACTGGTTTGGCAGGGAGAAGCCGCTAAAGAAGCCCCGCTTCAGCTCCTCCGCCTCGCCACAGGGTGGCGGCCATTTTCCCCTCTGATGGAGTGCAAGCCTGGGGAGGGAGTCCCAGCTGGGTTCCGGGGGAGAAATCAGCATGGGCAGAGGGCACCCTGTCGCCTCAACTCTTGTTTCGGGAAACTCGATCGGCGCTCCCGTGTGTGCGTGGAGTCCTAAGTGCCATCCAGCCAACGCCAAGGAACAAACCTGGAGAGAACGCGGGCCTCAGCACAGACGGCCCTTCCTGAGCCGAGACGTCACCTATGGGGTGCTTTTGTGAAAGCATGAGAAATGGAACCTAAACGTGACTCGGAGTGAGAAGCAGGCCTGTCAGGAAGGCTGCTGTCGACTCACGCCTTGTTTTAGGAGCTGAGCCCTGCTGCACCCTGTGTGCCTGGATGCCTAGTTCCCAGGCTGCTAAGAGCAAGAGTGAATGCTATAGAAGGACTGCGCTCTAGTTGACAGGGCCGTTCCTGAAGCCAGAGGCATTTTACAGTGCTCGTGTTGGAGAGACTGGGGACAGGGTCCCCTGCGTGAAATGGAGCGAGAAACGGGCCGGTGTGGAAGGCAGCTCTCCACTCACCTCTCCTTTCTGAGGCTACTCCCCTTGCCCCGGGCGCGCCCGCAGGCCTCAAGCCAACCCCCTAACTCAAAGGAACCACCCTGTAGAGAATTCCCGCTTCCGCTAAAAGAGCCAGGCCGGAGGCTGGAAGCGTTCTGCTGTGTGCCCGCGTGAGCGCCCGGCAAGGGAGGCCCAAACCGCTTTCCGTGTGAGACGCAGGCCCCGGCAGAAGGCAGCACACGACTCCCCGCTCGTTTCAGAAAGGGAGCACTGCGGTTCCGCTTTTGCATGGAAGTCTAACCGCAAGCGTTCTAACTGGAAGCAGCAATACTGCAGAGACACCGTGCGTTAGCTACCGTCGACCTCTGTGTGGGAGGAAGTAGTTGAGGGGGTCCTGTGGGTGAGGGGGCCCGGGGCCGGGCTCCATTCCGTAAGGCCCGTGGTGGGGGGGTGGGTGAGAGACAGGCCGGACAGCAGGGAGCTCTCAACTCACACCAGGTCTCCGGGGCTGATACCGTTGCCCCGGGGGGTGCGTGCAGGCTGAAGGACAGCCACCCCACTCGAAGGGAAAACTCGGTAGAGGACGCGTGCCCCAGCTAAAACAGCCGCTCCCGAGGGTGGAGGCATTTTGTTGTGTGCGTGCGTGAGAGCACTGCAAGGGAGTCCCAAACCTAATTCCGAGGGAGCCGCCGGCTGCTGCACAAGGCAGCCCTCGACTCCCCCACTTGTTTCATGAAGCTAGCACCGAGGCCCCGCTTTCGCATGGAAGCCTGATCGCCTGCGCTGTACCTGCAAGAAACAACATTGTCCGGAAACCTTGCTTTCGCTACCATCCACCGCTCTGAGGGGGAGGGAGCAGTTTCCAGGCTACCGTGGGTGAGCGCCTGGGGAACGGGCTCCTTCCATGCCTCCACCTAGGGAGAAGCAGCCCGGGCCAGGAAGGCACCTCTCGACTCAGCTGTTGTCACCTGGAGCTAACACTACTGCTCCGCGTGTGCACTGGAATGCTAATTGCTCCAAACTGGTTTCGCAGGGAGAAGCCCCTAAAGAAGTCCCGCTTCAGCTCCTCCGCCTCGCCACAGGGTGGCGGCCATTTTCCCCTCTGCTGGAGTGCAAGCCTGGGGAGGGAGTCCCAGCTGGGTTCCGGGGGAGAAATTAGCATGGGCAGAGGGCACCCTGTCGCCTCAACTCTTGTTTCGCGAAACTCGATCGGCGCTCCCGTGTGTGCGTGCAGTCCTAAGTGCCATCCAGCCAACGCCGAGGAACAAACCTGTAGAGAACGCGGGCCTCAGCAAGAAGGCCCTTCCTGAGCCGGACCGTCACCTCTGGTGTGCTTTTGTGAAAGCATGAGAAAAGGAACCTAAACGTGACTCGGAGAGAGAAGCAGGCCTGTCAGGAAGGCTGCTGTCGACTCACGCCTTGCTTTAGGAGCTGAGCCCTGCTGCACCCTGTGAGCCTGGATGCCTAGTTCCCAGGCTGCTAAGAGCAAGAATCAATGCTATAGAAAGACTGCGCTGTGGCTATCGGGGCCGTTCCTGAAGCCAGAGGCATTTTACAGTGCTCGTGTTGGAGAGACGGGGGACAGGGTCCCCTGCGTGAAATGGAGCGAGAAACGGGCCGGTGCGGAAGGCAGCTCTCCACTCACCTCTCCTTTCTGAGGCTACTCCCCTTGCCCGGGGCGTGCCCGCAAGCCTCAAGCGAACCCCCTAACTCAAAGGAACCACCCTGTAGAGAATTCCCGCTCCGGCTAAAAGAGCCATGCCCATGCCGGAGGCTGGAAGCGTTCTGCTGTGTGCCCGCGGGAGCGCCCGGCAAGGGAGGCCCGAACCGCTTTCCGTGTGAGACGCAGGCCCCCGCAGAAGGCAGCAAACGACTCCCCGCTTTTTGCAGGAAGCGAGCACTGCGGCCCCGCTTTTGCATGGAAGTCTAACCGCAAGCGTTCTAACTCGAAGCAGCAACACTGCAGAGACACCCTGCTTTACCTACCGTCGGCCTCTGAGTGGGAGGAAGCAGTTGAGGGGGTCCTGTGGGTGAGGGCCCGGGGCCGGGACCCATTCCGTAAGACCGAGGGAGAGACAGGCTGGACAGCAGGGAGCTCTCAACTCACATCATGCTTCGGGGGCTGGTACCGTTGCCCCGGGGGGGTGCGTGCAGGCTGAAGGACAGCCACCCCACTCGAAGGGAAAACTCGGTAGAGAATGCGTGCCCCAGCTAAAACAGCCGCTCCCGAGGGTGGAGGCATTTTGTTGTGTGCGTGCCTGAGAGCACTGCAAGGGAGTCCCAAACCTAATTCCGAGGGAGCCGCCGGCTGCTGCACAAGGCAGCCCTCGACTCCCCCACTTGTTTCATGAAGCTAGCACCGAGGCCCCTCTTTCGCATGGAAGCCTGATCGCCTGCGCTGTACCTGCAAGAAACAACATTGTACGGAAACCTTGCTTTCGCTACCATCCACCGCTCTGAGGGGGAGGGAGCAGTTTCCCGGCTACCGTGGGTGAGCGCCTGGGGAACGGGCTCCTTCCGTGCCGCCACCGAGGGAGAAGCAGCCCGGGCCAGGAAGGCACCTCTCGACTCAGCTGTTGTCACCTGCAGCTAACACTACTGCTCCACGTGTGCACTGGAATGCTAAGTGCTCCACACTGGTTTCGCAGGGAGAAGCCGCTAAAGAAGCCCCGCTTCAGCTCCTCCGCCTCGCCACAGGGTGGCGGCCATTTTCCCCTCTGCTGGAGGGCAAGCCTGGGGAGGCAGTCGCAGCTGGGTTCCGGGGGAGAAATCAGCATGGGCAGAGGGCACCCTGTCGCCTCAACTCTTGTTTCGGGAAACTCGATCGGCGCTCCCGTGTGTGCGTGCAGTCCTAAGTGCCATCCAGCCAACGCCGAGGAACAAACCTGTAGAGAATGCGGGCCTCAGCAAGAAGGCCCTTCCTGAGCCGGACCGTCACCTCTGGTGTGCTTTTGTGAAAGCATGAGAAATGGAACCTAAACGTGACTCGGAGAGAGAAGCAGGCCTGTCAGGAAGGCTGCTGTCGACTCACGCCTTGCTTTAGGAGCTGAGACCTGCTGCACCCTGTGTGCCTGGATGCCTAGTTCCCAGGCTGCTAAGAGCAAGAATCAATGCTATAGAATGACTGCGCTCTAGTTGACAGGGCCGTTCCTGAAGCCAGAGGCATTTTACAGTTCTCGTGTTGGAGAGACTGGGGACAGGGTCCCCTGCGTGAAATGGAGCGAGAAAGGGGCCGGTGCGGAAGGCAGCTCTCCACTCACCTCTCCTTTCTGAGGCTACTCCCCTTGCCCGGGGCGCGCCCGCAGGCCTCAAGCCAACCCCCTAACTCAAAGGAACCACCCTGTAGAGAATTCCCGCTTTGGCTAAAAGAACCAGGCCGGAGGCTCTAAGCGTTCTGCTGTGTGCCCGCGTGAGCGCCCGGCAAGGGAGGCCCAAACCGCTTTCCGTGTGAGACGCAGGCCCCGGCAGAAGGCAGCACACGACTCCCCGCTCGTTTCAGGAAGGGAGCACTGCGGTCCCGCTTTTGCATAGAAGTCTAACCGCAAGCGTTCTAACTAGAAGCAGCAACACTGCAGAGACACCGTGCTTTAGCCACCATCGACCTCTGTGTGGGAGGAAGCAGTTGAGGGGGTCCTGTGGGTTAGGGGGCGCGGGGCCGGGCTCCATTGCGTAAGGCCCGGGGTGGGGGGTGGGGGGGTGGGGAGCAGACAGGCCGGACAGCAGGGAGCTCTCAACTCACACCAGGCCTCCGGGGCTGGTACCGTTGCCCCGGGGGGTGCGTGCAGGCTCAAGTACAGCCACCCCACTCGAAAGGAAAACTCGGTAGAAGACGCGTGCCCCAGCTAAAACAGCCGCTCCCGAGGGTGGAGGCATTTTGTTGTGTGCGTGCCTGAGAGCACTGCAAGGGAGTCCCAAACCGAATTCCGAGGGAGCCGCCGGCTGCTGCAAAGGCGGGCCTCGACTCCCCCACTTGTTTCATGAAGCTAGCACCGAGGCCGCGCTTTCGCATGGAAGCCTGATCGCCTGCGCTCTACCTCCAAGAAACAACAGTGTACGGAAACCGAGCTTTCGCTACCATCCACCGCTCTGAGGGGGAGGGAGCAGTTTCCCAGCTACCGTGGGTGAGCACCTGGGGAACGGGCTCCTTCCGTGCCGCCACCGAGGGAGAAGCAGCCCGGGCCAGGAAGGCACCTCTCGACTCAGCTGTTGTCACCTGGAGCTAACACTACTGCTCCGCGTGTGCACTGGAATGCTAAGTGCTCCACACTGGTTTGGCAGGGAAAAGCCGCTAAAGAAGTCCCGCTTCAGCTCCTCCGCCTCGCCACAGGGTGGCGGCCATTTTCCCCTCTTCTGGAAGTCAAGCCTGGGGAGGGAGTCCCAGCTGGATTCCGGGGGAGAAATCAGCATGGGCAGAGGGCACCCTGTCGCCTCAACTCTTGTTTCGGGAAACTCGATCGGCGCTCCCGTGTGTGCGTGCAGTCCTAAGTGCCATCCAGCCAACGCCGAGGAACAAACCTGTAGAGAACGCGGGCCTCAGCAAAGATGGCCCTTCCTGAGCCGGACCGTCACCTCTGGTGTGCTTTTGTGAAAGCATGAGAAATGGAACCTAAACGTGACACGGAGAGAGAAGCAGGCCTGTCAGGAAGGCTGCTGTCGACTCACGCCTTGCTTTAGGAGCTGAGCCCTGCTGCACCCTGTGTGCCTGGATGCCTAGTTCCCAGGCTGCTAAGAGCAAGAATCAATGCTATAGAATGACTGCGCTGTGGCTATCGGGGCCGTTCCTGAAGCCAGAGGCATTTTACAGTGCTCGTGTTGGAGAGACGGGGGACAGCGTCCCCTGCGTGAAATGGAGCGAGGAACGGGCCGGTGCGGAAGGCAGCTCTCCACTCACCTGTCCTTTCTGAGGCTACTCCCCTTTCCCGGGGCGTGCCCGCAGGCCTCAAGCCAACCCCCTAACTCAAAGGAACCACCCTGTAGAGAATTCCCGCTCCGGCTAAAAGAGCCATGCCCATGCCGGAGGCTGAAAGCGTTCTGCTGTGTGCACGCAGGAGCGCCCGGCAAGGGAGGCCCAAACCGCTTTCCGTGTGAGACGCAGGCCCCCGCAGAAGGCAGCACACGACTCCCCGCTTGTTGCAGGATGCGAGCACTGCGGCCCCGCTTTTGCATGGAAGTCTAACCGCAAGCGTTCTAACTCGAAGCAGCAACACTGAAGAGACACCGTGCTTTAGCTACCGTCGGCCTCTGTGTGGGAGGAAGCAGTTGAGGGGGTCCTGTGGGTGATGGCCCGGGGCCGGGCCCCATTCCGTAAGACCGGGGGAGAGACAGGCCGGACAGCAGGGAGCTCTCAACTCACATCATGCTTCGGGGGCTGGTACCGTTACCCCGGGGGGGTGCGTGCAGGCTGAAGGACAGCCACCCCACTCGAAGGGAAAACTCGGTAGAGAATGCGTGCCCCAGCTAAAACAGCCGCTCCCGAGGGTGGAGGCATTTTGTTGTGTGCGTGCGTGAGAGCACTGCAAGGGAGTCCCAAACCTAATTCCGAGGGAGCCGCCGGCTGCTGCACAAGGCAGCCCTCGACTCCCCCACTTGTTTCATGAAGCTAGCACCGAGGCCCCGCTTTCGCATGGAAGCCTGATCGCCTGCGCTGTACCTGCAAGAAACAACATTGTACGGAAACCTTGCTTTCGCTACCATCCAGCGCTCTGAGGGGGAGGGAGCAGTTTCCCGGCTACCGTGGGTGAGCGCCTGGGGAACGGGCTCCTTCTGTGCCGCCACCGCCACCGAGGGAGAAGCAGCCCGGGCCAGGAAGGCACCTCTCGACTCAGCTGTTGTCACCTGGAGCTAACACTACTGCTCCGGTGTGCACTGGAATGCTAAGTGCTCCACACTGGTTTGGCAGGGAGAAGCCGCTAAAGAAGCCCTGCTTCAGCTCCTCCGCCTCGCCACAGGGTGGCGGCCATCTTCCCCTCTGTTGGAGTGCAAGCCTGGGGAGGGAGTCCCAGCTGGGTTCCGGGGGAGAAATCAGCATGGGTAGAGGGAACCCTGTCGCCTCAACTCTTGTTTCGGGAAACTCGACCGGCGCTCCCGTGTGTGCGTGGAGTCCTAAATGCCATCCAGCCAACGCCGAGGAACAGTCCTGTAGAGAACGCGGGCCTCAGCACAGACGGCCCTTCCTGAGCCGGGATGTCACCTATGGGGTGCTTTTGTGAAAGCATGAGAAATGGAACCTAAACGTGACTGGGAGAGAGAAGCAGGCCTGTCAGGAAGGCTGCTGTCGACTCACGCCTTGCTTTAGGAGCTGAGCCCTGCTGCACCCTGTGTGCCTGGATGCCTAGTTCCCAGGCTGCTAAGAGCAAGAATCAATGCTATAGAATGACTGCGCTGTGGCTATCGGGGCCGTTCCTGAAGCCAGAGGCATTTTACAGTGCTCGTGTTGGAGAGACGGGGGACAGCGTCCCCTGCGTGAAATGGAGCGAGGAACGGGCCGGTGCGGAAGGCAGCTCTCCACTCACCTGTCCTTTCTGAGGCTACTCCCCTTTCCCGGGGCGTGCCCGCAGGCCTCAAGCCAACCCCCTAACTCAAAGGAACCACCCTGTAGAGAATTCCCGCTCCGGCTAAAAGAGCCATGCCCATGCCGGAGGCTGAAAGCGTTCTGCTGTGTGCACGCAGGAGCGCCCGGCAAGGAAGGCCCAAACCGCTTTCCGTGTGAGACGCAGGCCCCCGCAGAAGGCAGCACACGACTCCCCGCTTGTTGCAGGATGCGAGCACTGCGGCCCCGCTTTTGCATGGAAGTCTAACCGCAAGCGTTCTAACTCGAAGCAGCAACACTGAAGAGACACCGTGCTTTAGCTACCGTCGGCCTCTGTGTGGGAGGAAGCAGTTGAGGGGGTCCTGTGGGTGATGGCCCGGGGCCGGGCCCCATTCCGTAAGACCGGGGGAGAGACAGGCCGGACAGCAGGGAGCTCTCAACTCACATCATGCTTCGGGGGCTGGTACCGTTACCCCGGGGGGGTGCGTGCAGGCTGAAGGACAGCCACCCCACTCGAAGGGAAAACTCGGTAGAGAATGCGTGCCCCAGCTAAAACAGCCGCTCCCGAGGGTGGAGGCATTTTGTTGTGTGCGTGCGTGAGAGCACTGCAAGGGAGTCCCAAACCTAATTCCGAGGGAGCCGCCGGCTGCTGCACAAGGCAGCCCTCGACTCCCCCACTTGTTTCATGAAGCTAGCACCGAGGCCCCGCTTTCGCATGGAAGCCTGATCGCCTGCGCTGTACCTGCAAGAAACAACATTGTACGGAAACCTTGCTTTCGCTACCATCCAGCGCTCTGAGGGGGAGGGAGCAGTTTCCCGGCTACCGTGGGTGAGCGCCTGGGGAACGGGCTCCTTCTGTGCCGCCACCGCCACCGAGGGAGAAGCAGCCCGGGCCAGGAAGGCACCTCTCGACTCAGCTGTTGTCACCTGGAGCTAACACTACTGCTCCGGTGTGCACTGGAATGCTAAGTGCTCCACACTGGTTTGGCAGGGAGAAGCCGCTAAAGAAGCCCTGCTTCAGCTCCTCCGCCTCGCCACAGGGTGGCGGCCATCTTCCCCTCTGTTGGAGTGCAAGCCTGGGGAGGGAGTCCCAGCTGGGTTCCGGGGGAGAAATCAGCATGGGTAGAGGGAACCCTGTCGCCTCAACTCTTGTTTCGGGAAACTCGACCGGCGCTCCCGTGTGTGCGTGGAGTCCTAAATGCCATCCAGCCAACGCCGAGGAACAGTCCTGTAGAGAACGCGGGCCTCAGCACAGACGGCCCTTCCTGAGCCGGGATGTCACCTATGGGGTGCTTTTGTGAAAGCATGAGAAATGGAACCTAAACGTGACTGGGAGAGAGAAGCAGGCCTGTCAGGAAGGCTGCTGTCGACTCACGCCTTGCTTTAGGAGCTGAGCCCTGCTGCACCCTGTGTGCCTGGATGCCTAGTTCCCAGGCTGCTAAGAGCAAGAGTGAATGCTATAGAAGGGCTGCGCTCTAGTTGACAGGGCCGTTCCTGAAGCCAGAGGCATTTTACAGTTCTCGTGTTGGAGAGACTGGGGACAGGGTCCCCTGCGTGAAATGGAGCGAGAAAGGGGCCGGTGCGGAAGGCAGCTCTCCACTCACCTCTCCTTTCTGAGGCTACTCCCCTTGCCCCGGGCGCACCCGCCGGCCTCAAGCCAACCCCCTAACTCAAAGGAACCGCCCTGTAGAGAATTCCCGCTTTGGCTAAAAGAACCAGGCCGGAGGCTGGAAGCCTTCTGCTGTGTGCCCGCGTGAGCGCCCGGCAAGGGAGGCCCAAACCGCTTTCCGTGTGAGACGCAGGCCCTGGCAGAAGGCAGCACACGACTCCCCGCTCGTTTCAGGAAGGGAGCACTGCGGTCCCGCTTTTGCATAGAAGTCTAACCGCAAGCCTTCTAACTCGAAGCAGCAACACTGCAGAGACACCGTGCTTTAGCCACCATCGACCTCTGTGTGGGAGGAAGCAGTTGAGGGGGTCCTGTGGGTTAGGGGGCCCGGGGTCGGGCTCCATTCCGTAAGGCCCGGGGTTGGGGGGGTCGGGGGGTGGGGGGGAGACAGGCCTGACAGCAGGGAACTCTCAACTCACACCAGGCCTCCGGGGCTGTTACCGTTGCCCCGGGGGGTGCGAGCAGGCTCAAGTACAGCCACCCCACTCGAAGGGAAAACTCGGTAGAAGACGCGTGCCCCAGCTAAAACAGCCGCTCCCGAGGGTGGAGGCATTTTGTTGTGTGAGTGCCTGAGAGCACTGCAAGGGAGTCCCAAACCTAATTCCGAGGGAGCCGCCGGCTGCTGCACAAGGCAGCCCTCGACTCCCCCACTTGTTTCATGAAGCTAGCACCGAGGCCCGGCTTTCGCATGGAAGCCTGATCGCCTGCGCTGTACCTGCAAGAAACAACATTGTACGGAAACCTTGCTTTCGCTACCATCCACCGCTCTGAGGGGGAGGGAGCAGTTTCCCGGCTACCGTGGGTGAGCGCCTGGGGAACGGGCTCCTTCTGTGCCGCCACCGCCACCGAGGGAGAAGCAGCCCGGGCCAGGAAGGCACCTCTCGACTCAGCTGTTGTCACCTGGAGCTAACACTACTGCTCCGCGTGTGCACTGGAATGCTAAGTGCTCCACACTGGTTTCGCAGGGAGAAGCCGCTAAAGAAGCCCTGCTTCAGCTCCTCCGCCTCGCCACAGGGTGGCGGCCATTTTCACCTCTGCTGGAGTGCAAGCCTGGGGAGGGAGTCCCAGCTGGGTTCCGGGGGAGAAATCAGCATGGGCAGAGGGCACCCTGTCGCCTCAACTCTTGTTTCGCGAAACTCGATCGGCGCTCCCGTGTGTGCGTGCAGTCCTAAGTGCCATCCAGCCAACGCCGAGGAACAAACCTGTAGAGAACGCGGGCCTCAGCAAGAAGGCCCTTCCTGAGCCGGACCGTCACCTCTGGTGTGCTTTTGTGAAAGCATGAGAAAAGGAACCTAAACGTGACTCGGAGAGAGAAGCAGGCCTGTCAGGAAGGCTGCTGTCGACTCACGCCTTGCTTTAGGAGCTGAGCCCTGCTGCACCCTGTGTGCCTGGATGCCTAGTTCCCAGGCTGCTAAGAGCAAGAATCAATGCTATAGAATGACTGCGCTGTGGCTATCGGGGCCGTTCCTGAAGCCAGAGGCATTTTACAGTGCTCGTGTTGGAGAGACGGTGGACAGGGTCCCCTGCGTGAAATGGAGCGAGAAACGGGCCGGTGCGGAAGGCAGCTCTCCACTCACCTGTCCTTTCTGAGGCTACTCCCCTTGCCCGGGCCGTGCCCGCAGGCCTCAAGCCAACCCCCTAACTCAAAGGAACCACCCTTTAGAGAATTCCCGCTCCGGCTAAAAGAACCATGCCCATGCCGGAGGCTGAAGCGTTCTGCTGTGTGCACGCGTGAGCGCCCGGCAAGGGAGGCCCGAACCGCTTTCCGTGTGAGACGCAGGCCCCCGCAGAAGGCAGCACACGACTCCCCGCTCGTTGCAGGATGCGAGCTCTGCGGCCCTGCTTTTGCATGGAAGTCTAACCGCAAGCTTTCTAACTCGAAGCAGCAACACTGCAGAGACACCGTGCTTTAGCTACCGTCGGCCTCTGTGTGGGAGGAAGCAGTTGAGGGGGTCCTGTGGGTGAGGGCCCGGGGCCGGGCCCCATTCCGTAAGACCGGGGGAGAGACAGGCCGGACAGCAGGGAGCTCTCAACTCACATCATGCTTCGGGGGCTGGTACCGTTGCCCCGGGGGGGTGCGTGCAGGCTGAAGGACAGCCACCCCACTCGAAGGGAAAACTCGGTAGAGAATGCGTGCCCCAGCTAAAACAGCCGCTCCCGAGGGTGGAGGCATTTTGTTGTGTGCGTGCCTGAGAGCACTGCAAGGGAGTCCCAAACCTAACTCCAAGGGAGCCGCCGGCTGCTGCACAAGGCATCCCTCGACTCCCCCACTTGTTTCATGAAGCTAGCACCGAGGCCCCCCTTTCGCATGGAAGCCTGATCGCCTGAGCTGTACCTGCAAGAAACAACATTGTACGGAAACCTTGCTTTCGCTACCATCCAGTGCTCTGAGGGGGAGGGAGCAGTTTCCCGGCTACCGTGGGTGAGCGCCTGGGGAACGGGCTCCTTCCATGCCGCCACCTAGGGAGAAGCAGCCCGGGCCAGGAAGGCACCTCTCGACTCAGCTGTTGTCACCTGAAGCTAACACTACTGCTCCGCGTGTGCACAGGAATACTAAGTGCTCCACAGTGGTTTGGCATGTTGAAGCTGCTAAAGAAGCCCAGCTTCAGCTCCTCTGCCTCGCCACAAGGTGGCGGCCATTTTCCCCTCTGCTGGAGTGCAAGCCTGGGGAGGGAGTCCCAGCTGGGTTCCGGGGGAGAAATCAACATGGGCAGAGGGCACCCTGTCGCCTCAACTCTTGTTTCGGGAAACTCGATCGGCGCTCCCGTGTGTGCGTGGAGTCCTAAGTGCCATCCAGCCAACGCCGAGGAACAAACCTGGAGAGAACGTGGGCCTCAGCACAGACGGCCCTTCCTGAGCCGGGAGGTCACCTATGGGGTGCTTTTGTGAAAGCATGAGAAATGGAACCTAAACGTGACTCGGAGTGAGAAGCAGGCCTGTCAGGAAGGCTGCTGTCGACTCACGCCTTGTTTTAGGAGCTGAGCCCTGCTGCACCCTGTGTGCCTGGATGCCTAGTTCCCAGGCTGCTAAGAGCAAGAGTGAATGCTATAGAAGGACTGCGCTCTAGTTGACAGGGCCGTTCCTGAAGCCAGAGGCATTTTACAGTGCTCGTGTTGGAGAGACTGGGGACAGGGTCCCCTGCGTGAAATGGAGCGAGAAACGGGCCGGTACGGAAGGCAGCTCTCCACTCACCTCTCCTTTCTGAGGCTACTCCCCTTGCCCCGGGCGCGCCCGCAGGCCTCAAGCCAACCCCCTAACTCAAAGGAACCACCCTGTAGAGAATTCCCGCTTTGGCTAAAAGAACCAGGCAGGAGGCTGGAAGCGTTCTGCTGTGTGCCCGCGTGAGCGCCCGGCAAGGGAGGCCAAACCGCTTTCCGTGTGAGACGCAGGCCCCGGCAGAAGGCAGCACACGACTCCCCGCTCGTTTCAGGAAGGGAGCACTGCGGTCCCGCTTTTGCATAGAAGTCTAACCGCAAGCGTTCTAACTCGAAGCAGCAACACTGCAGAGACACCGTGCTTTAGCCACCAGCGACCTCTGTGTGGGAGGAAGCAGTTGAGGGGGTCCTGTGTGTTAGGGGGCCCGGGGCCGGGCTCCATTCCGTAAGGCCCGGGGTGGGGGGGTGGGGGGGTGCGGGGGAGACAGGCCGGACAGCAGGGAGCTCTCAACTCACACCAGGCCTACGGGGCTGGTACCGTTGCCCCGGGGGGTGCGTGCAGGCTCAAGTACAGCCACCCCACTCGAAGGGAAAACTCGGTAGAAGACGCGTGCCCCAGCTAAAACAGCCGCTCCCGAGGGTGGAGGCATTTTGTTGTGTGCGTGCCTGAGAGCACTGCAAGGGAGTCCCAAACCTAACTCCGAGGGAGCCGCCGGCTGCTGCACAAGGCAGCCCTCGACTCCCCCACTTGTTTCATGAAGCTAGCACCGAGGCCCCGCTTTCGCCTGGAAGCCTGATCGCCTGCGCTCTACCTCCAAGAAACAACAGTGTACGGAAACCGTGCTTTCGCTACCATCCACCGCTCTGAGTGGGAGGGAGCAGTTTCCCGGCTACCGTGGGTGAGCGCCTGGGGAACGGGCTCCTCCCATGCCGCCACCGAGGGAGAAGCAGCCCGGGCCAGGAAGGCACCTCTCGACTCAGCTGTTGTCACCTGGAGCTAACACTACTGCTCCGCGTGTGCACAGGAATGCTAATTGCTCCACACTGGTTTCGCAGGGAGAAGCCGCTAAAGAAGCCCCGCTTCAGCTCCTCCGCCTCGCCACAGGGTGGCGGCCATTTTCCCCTCTGCTGGAGTGCAAGCCTGGGGAGGGAGTCCCAGCTGGGTTCCGGGGGAGAAATCAGCATGGGCAGAGGGCACCCCGTCGCCTCAACTCTTGTTTCAGGAAACTCGATCGGCGCTCCCATGAGTGCGTGGAGTCCTAAGTGCCATCCAGCTAACGCCGAGGAACAGACCTGTAGAGAACGCGGGCCTCAGCACAGACGGCCCTTCCTGAGCCGGGACGTCACCTATGGGGTGCTTTTGTGAAAGCATGAGAAATGGAACCTAAACGTGACTCGGAGAGAGAAGCAGGCCTGTCAGGAAGGCTGCTGTCGACTCACGCCTTGCTTTAGGAGCTGAGCCCTGCTGCACCCTGTGTGCCTGGATGCCTAGTTCCCAGGCTGCTAAGAGCAAGAGTGAATGCTATAGAAGGGCTGCGCTCTAGTTGACAGGGCCGTTCCTGAAGCCAGAGGCATTTTACAGTTCTCGTGTTGGAGAGACTGGGGACAGGGTCCCCTGCGTGAAATGGAGCGAGAAAGGGGCCGGTGCGGAAGGCAGCTCTCCACTCACCTCTCCTTTCTGAGGCTACTCCCCTGGCCCCGGGCGCGCCCGCAGGCCTCAAGCCAACCCCCTAACTCAAAGGAACCACCCTGTAGAGAATTCCCGCTTTGGCTAAAAGAACCAGGCTGGAGGCTCTAAGCGTTCTGCTGTGTGCCCGCGTGAGCGCCCGGCAAGGGAGGCCCAAACCGCTTTCCGTGTGAGACGCAGGCCCCGGCAGAAGGCAGCACACGACTCCCCGCTCGTTTCAGGAAGGGAGCACTGCGGTTCCGCTTTTGCATGGAAGTCTAACCGCAAGCGTTCTAACTGGAAGCAGCAACACTGCAGAGACACCGTGCGTTAGCTACCGTCCACCTCTGTGTGGGAGGAAGCAGTTGAGGGGGTCCTGTGGGTGATGGCCCGGGGCCGGGCCCCATTCCGTAAGACCGGGGGAGAGAGAGGCCGGACAGCAGGGAGTTCTCAACTCACATCATGCTTCGGGGGCTGGTACCGTTACCCCGGGGGGGTGCGTGCAGGCTGAAGGACAGCCACCCCACTCGAAGGGAAAACTCGGTAGAGAATGCGTGCCCCAGCTAAAACAGCCGCTCTCGAGGGTGGAGGCATTTTGTTGTGTGCGTGCCTGAGAGCACTGCAAGGGAGTCCCAAACCTAACTCCGTGGGAGCCGACGGCTGCTGCACAAGGCAGCCCTCGACTCCCCCACTTGTTTCATGAAGCTAGCACCGAGGCCCCGCTTTTGCATGGAAGCCTGATCGCCTGCGCTCTACCTCCAAGAAACAACAGTGTACGGAAACCGTGCTTTCGCTACCATCCACCGCTCTGAGGGGGAGGGAGCAGTTTCCTGGCTACCGTGGGTGAGCGCCTGGGGAACGGGCTCCTCCGGTGCCGCCACCGAGGGAGAAGCAGCCCGGGCCGGGAAGGCAACTCTCCACTCAGCTGCTGTCACCTGGAGCTAACACTACCGCTCCAGGTGTGCACAGGAATGCTAAGTGCTCCACACTGGTTTGGCAGGGAGAAGCCCCTAAAGAAGCCCCGCTTCATCTCCTCCGCCTCGCCACAGGGTGGCGGCCATTTTCCCCTCTGCTGGAGGGCAAGCCTGGGGAGGGAGTCCCAGCTGGGTTCCGGGGGAGAAATCAGCATGGGCAGAGGGCACCCTGTCGCCTCAACTCTTGTTTCGAGAAACTCGATCGGCGCTCCCGTGTTTGCGTGGAGTCCTAAGTGCCATCCAGCCAACGCCGAGGAACAAACCTGTAGAGAACGCGGGCCTCAGCAAAGATGGCCCTTCCTGAGCCGGACCGTCACCTCTGGTGTGCTTTTGTGAAAGCATGAGAAATGGAACCTAAACGTGACTCGGAGAGAGAAGCAGGCCTGTCAGGAAGGCTGCTGTCGACTCACGCCTTGCTTTAGGAGCTGAGCCCTGCTGCACCCTGTGTGCCTGGATGCCTAGTTCCCAGGCTGCTAAGAGCAAGAATCAATGCTATAGAATGACTGCGCTGTGGCTATCGGGGCCGTTCCTGAAGCCAGAGGCATTTTACAGTGCTCGTGTTGGAGAGACGGGGGACATGGTCCCCTGCGTGAAATGGAGCGAGAAACGGGCCGGTGCGGAAGGCAGCTCTCCACTCACCTCTCCTTTCTGAGGCTACTCCCCTTGCCCGGGGCGTGCCCGCAGGCCTCAAGACAACCCCCTAACTCAAAGGAACCACCCTGTAGAGAATTCCCGCTCCGGCTAAAAGAGCCATGCCCATGCCGGAGGCTGGAAGCGTTCTGCTGTGTGCACGCAGGAGCGCCCGGCAAGGGAGGCCCAAACCGCTTTCCGTGTGAGACGCAGGCCCCCGCAGAAGGCAGCACACGACTCCCCGCTTGTTGCAGGAAGCGAGCACTGCGGCCCCGCTTTTGCATGGAAGTCTAACCGCAAGCGTTCTAACTCGAAGCAGCAACACTGCAGAGACACCGTGCTTTGGCTACCTTCGGCCTCTGTGTGGGAGGAAGCAGTTGAGGGGGTCCTGTGGGTGAGGGCCCGGGGCCGGGACCCATTCCGTAACACCGGGGGAGAGACAGGCCGGACAGCAGGGAGCTCTCAACTCACATCATGCCTCGGGGGCTGGTACCGTTACCCCGGGGGGGGTGCGTGCAGGCTGAAGGACAGCCACCCCACTCGAAGGGAAAACTCGGTAGAGAATGCGTGCCCCAGCTAAAAGAGCCGCTCCCGAGGGTGGAGGCATTTTGTTGTGTGCCTGCGTGAGAGCACTGCAAGGGAGTCCCAAACCTAATTCCGAGGGAGCCGCCGGCTGCTGCACAAGGCAGCCCTCGACTCCCCCACTTGTTTCATGAAGCTAGCACCGAGGCCCCGCTTTCGCATGGAAGCCTGATCGCCTGCGCTGTACCTGCAAGAAACAACATTGTCCGGAAACCTTGCTTTCGCTACCATCCACCGCTCTGAGGGGGAGGGAGCAGTTTCCAGGCTACCGTGGGTGAGCGCCTGGGGAACGGGCTCCTTCCATGCCTCCACCTAGGGAGAAGCAGCCCGGGCCAGGAAGGCACCTCTCGACTCAGCTGTTGTCACCTGGAGCTAACACTACTGCTCCGGTGTGCACTGGAATGCTAAGTGCTCCACACTGGTTTGGCAGGGAGAAGCCGATAAAGAAGCCCTGCTTCAGCTCCTCCGCCTCGCCACAGGGTGGCGGCCATTTTCCCCTCTGTTGGAGTGCAAGCCTGGGGAGGGAGTCCCAGCTGGGTTCCGGGGGAGAAATCAGCATGGGCAGAGGGCACCCTGTCGCCTCCACTCTTGTTTCGGGAAACTCGATCGGCGCTCCCGTGTGTGCGTGGAGTCCTAAGTGCCATCCAGCCAACGCCAAGGAACAAACCTGGAGAGAACGCGGGCCTCAGCACAGACGGCCCTTCCTGAGCCGAGACGTCACCTATGGGGTGCTTTTGTGAAAGCATGAGAAATGGAACCTAAACGTGACTCGGAGTGAGAAGCAGGCCTGTCAGGAAGGCTGCTGTCGACTCACGCCTTGTTTTAGGAGCTGAGCCCTGCTGCACCCTGTGTGCCTGGATGCCTAGTTCCCAGGCTGCTAAGAGCAAGAGTGAATGCTATAGAAGGACTGCGCTCTAGTTGACAGGGCCGTTCCTGAAGCCAGAGGCATTTTACAGTGCTCGTGTTGGAGAGACTGGGGACAGGGTCCCCTGCGTGAAATGGAGCGAGAAACGGGCCGGTGTGGAAGGCAGCTCTCCACTCACCTCTCCTTTCTGAGGCTACTCCCCTTGCCCCGGGCGCGCCCGCAGGCCTCAAGCCAACCCCCTAACTCAAAGGAACCACCCTGTAGAGAATTCCCGCTTCCGCTAAAAGAGCCAGGCCGGAGGCTGGAAGCGTTCTGCTGTGTGCCCGCGTGAGCGCCCGGCAAGGGAGGCCCAAACCGCTTTCCGTGTGAGACGCAGGCCCCGGCAGAAGGCAGCACACGACTCCCCGCTCGTTTCAGAAAGGGAGCACTGCGGTTCCGCTTTTGCATGGAAGTCTAACCGCAAGCGTTCTAACTGGAAGCAGCAACACTGCAGAGACACCGTGCGTTAGCTACCGTCGACCTCTGTGTGGGAGGAAGCAGTTGAGGGGGTCCTGTGGGTGAGGGGGCCCGGGGCCGGGCTCCATTCCGTAAGGCCCGGGGTGGGCGGGTGGGGGAGAGACAGGCCGGACAGCAGGGAGCTCTCAACTCACACCAGGTCTCCGGGGCTGATACCGTTGCCCCGGGGGGTGCGTGCAGGCTGAAGAATAGCCACCCCACTCGAAGGGAAAACTCGGTAGAGGACGCGTGCCCCAGCTAAAACAGCCGCTCCCGAGGGTGGAGGCATTTTGTTGTGTGCGTGCGTGAGAGCACTGCAAGGGAGTCCCAAACCTAATTCCGAGGGAGCCGCCGGCTGCTGCACAAGGCAGCCCTCGACTCCCCCACTTGTTTCATGAAGCTAGCACCGAGGCCCCTCTTTCGCATGGAAGCCTGATCGCCTGCGCTGTACCTGCAAGAAACAACATTGTACGGAAACCTTGCTTTCGCTACCATCCACCGCTCTGAGGGGGAGGGAGCAGTTTCCCGGCTACCGTGGGTGAGCGCCTGGGGAACGGGCTCCTTCCGTGCCGCCACCGAGGGAGAAGCAGCCCGGGCCAGGAAGGCACCTCTCGACTCAGCTGTTGTCACCTGGAGCTAACACTACAGCTCCACGTGTGCACTGGAATGCTAAGTGCTCCACACTGGTTTCGCAGGGAGAAGCCGCTAAAGAAGCCCCGCTTCAGCTCCTCCGCCTCGCCACAGGGTGGCGGCCATTTTCCCCTCTGCTGGAGGGCAAGCCTGGGGAGGGAGTCGCAGCTGGGTTCCGGGGGAGAAATCAGCATGGGCAGAGGGCACCCTATCGCCTCCACTCTTGTTTCGGGAAACTCGATCGGCGCTCCCGTGTGTGCGTGCAGTCCTAAGTGCCATCCAGCCAACGCCGAGGAACAAACCTGTAGAGAACGCGGGCCTCAGCAAGAAGGCCCTTCCTGAGCCGGACCGTCACCTCTGGTGTGCTTTTGTGAAAGCATGAGAAATGGAACCTAAACGTGACTCGGAGAGAGAAGCAGGCCTGTCAGGAAGGCTGCTGTCGACTCACGCCTTGCTTTAGAAGCTGAGCCCTGCTGCACCCTGTGTGCCTGGATGCCTAGTTCCCAGGCTGCTAAGAGCAAGAATCAATGCTATAGAATGACTGCGCTGTGGCTATCGGGGCCGTTCCTGAAGCCAGAGGCATTTTACAGTGTTCCTGTTGGAGAGACGGGGGACAGGGTCCCCTGCGTGAAATGGAGCGAGAAACGGGCCGGTGCGGAAGGCAGCTCTCCACTCACCTGTCCTTTCTGAGGCTACTCCCCTTGCTCGGGGCGTGGCCGCAGGCCTCAAGCCAACCCCCTAACTCAAAGGAACCACCCTGTAGAGAATTCCCGCTCCGGCTAAAAGAGCCATGCCCATGCCGGAGGCTGGATGCGTTCTGCTGTGTGCACGCAGGAGCGCCCGGCAAGAGAGGCCCAAACCGCTTTCCGTGTGAGACGCAGGCCCCCGCAGAAGGCAGCACACGACTCCCCGCTTGTTGCAGGATGCGAGCACTGCGGCCCCGCTTTTGCATGGAAGTCTAACCGCAAGCGTTCTAACTCGAAGCAGCAACACTGAAGAGACACCGTGCTTTAGCTACCTTCGGCCTCTGTGTGGGAGGAAGCAGTTGAGGGGGTCCTGTGGGTGATGGCCCGGGGCCGGGCCCCATTCCGTAAGACCGGGGGAGAGACAGGCCGGACAGCAGGGAGCTCTCAACTCACATCATGCTTCGGGGGCTGGTACCGTTACCCCGGGGGGGTGCGTGCAGGCTGAAGGACAGCCACCCCACTCGAAGGGAAAACTCGGTAGAGAATGCGTGCCCCAGCTAAAACAGCCGCTCCCGAGGGTGGAGGCATTTTGTTGTGTGCGTGCGTGAGAGCACTGCCAGGGAGTCCCAAACCTAATTCCGAGGGAGCCGCCTGCTGCTGCACAAGGCAGCCCTCGCCTCCCCCACTTGTTTCATGAAGCTAGCACCGAGGCCCCGCTTTCGCATGGAAGCCTGATCGCCTGCGTTGTACCTGCAAGAAACAACATTGTTCGGAAACCTTGCTTTCGTTACCCTCCAGCGCTCTGAGGGGGAGGGAGCAGTTTCCCGGCTACCGTGGGTGAGCGCCTGGGGAACGGGCTCCTTCTGTGCCGCCACCGCCACCGAGGGAGAAGCAGCCCGGGCCAGGAAGGCACCTCTCGACTCAGCTGTTGTCACCTGGAGCTAACACTACTGCTCCGGTGTGCACTGGAATGCTAAGTGCTCCACACTGGTTTGGCAGGGAGAAGCCGCTAAAGAAGCCCTGCTTCAGCTCCTCCGCCTCGCCACAGGGTGGCGGCCATTTTCCCCTCTGTTGGAGTGCAAGCCTGGGGAGGGAGTCCCAGCTGGGTTCCGGGGGAGAAATCAGCATGGGCAGAGGGCACCCTGTCGCCTCAACTCTTGTTTTGGGAAACTCGATCGGCGCTCCCGTGTGTGCGTGGAGTCCTAAGTGCCATCCAGCCAACGCCGAGGAACAGACCTGTAGAGAACGCGGGCCTCAGCACAGACGGCCTTTCCTGAGCCGGGACGTCACCTATGGGGTGCTTTTGTGAAAGCATGAGAAATGGAACCTAAACGTGACTGGGAGAGAGAAGCAGGCCTGTCAGGAAGGCTGCTGTCGACTCACGCCTTGCTTTAGGAGCTGAGCCCTGCTGCACCCTGTGTGCCTGGATGCCTAGTTCCCAGGCTGCTAAGAGCAAGAGTGAATGCTATAGAAGGGCTGCGCTCTAGTTGACAGGGCCGTTCCTGAAGCCAAAGGCATTTTACAGTGCTCGTGTTGGAGAGACGGGGGACAGGGTCCCCTGCGTGAAATGGAGCGAGGAACGGGCCGGTGCGGAAAGCAGCTCTCCACTCACCTGTCCTTTCTGAGGCTACTCCCCTTGCCCGGGGCGTGCCCGCAGGCCTCAAGCCAACCCCCTAACTCAAAGGAACCACCCTGTAGAGAATTCCCGCTCCGTCTAAAAGAGCCATGCCCATGCCGGAGGCTGGAAGCGTTCTGCTGTGTGCCCGCGGGAGCACCCGGCAAGGGAGGCCCAAACCGCTTTCCGTGTGAGACGCAGGCCCCCGCAGAAGGCAGCACACGACTCCCCGCTTGTTGCAGGGTGCGAGCACTGCGGCCCCGCTTTTGCATGGAAATCTAACCGCAAGCGTTCTAACTCGAAGCAGCAACACTGCAGAGACACTGTGCTTTAGCTACCGTCGGCCTCTGTGTGGGAGGAAGCAGTTGAGGGGGTCCTGTGGGTGAGGGCCCGGGGCCGGGCCCCATTCCGTAAGACCGGGGGAGAGACAGGCCGGACAGCAGGGAGCTCTCAACTCACATCATGCTTCGGGGGCTGGTACCGTTACCCCGGGGGGGTGCGTGCAGGCTGAAGGACAGCCACCCGACTCGAACGGAAAACTCGGGAGAGAATGCGTGCCCCCGCTAAAACAGCCGCTCCCGAGGGTGGAGGCATTTTGTTGTGTGCGTGCCTGAGAGCACTGCAAGGGAGTCCCAAACCTAACTCCGAGGGAGCCATCGGCTGCTGCCCAAGGCAGCCCTCGACTCCCCCACTTGTTTCATGAAGCTAGCACCGAGGCCCCGCTTTCGCATGGAAGCCTGATCGCCTGCGCTCTACCTCCAAGAAACAACAGTGTACGGAAATCGTGCTTTCGCTACCATCCACCGCTCTGAGTGGGAGGGAGCAGTTTCCCGGCTACCGTGGGTGAGCGCCTGGGGAACGGGCTCCTTCCGTGCCGCCACCGAGGGAGAAGCAGCCCGGGCCAGGAAGGCACCTCTCGACTCAGCTGTTGTCACCTGGAGCTAACACTACTGCTCCGCGTGTGCACTGGAATGCTAAGTGCTCCACACTGGTTTCGCAGGGAGAAGCCGCTAAAGAAGCCCCGCTTCAGCTCCTCCGCCTCGCCACAGGGTGGCGGCCATTTTCCCCTCTGCTGGAGTGCAAGCCTGGGGAGGGAGTCCCAGCTGGGTTCCGGGGGAGAAATCAGCATGGGCAGAGGGCACCCCGTCGCCTCAACTCTTGTTTCAGGAAACTCGATCGGCGCTCCCATGTGTGCGTGGAGTCCTAAGTGCCATCCAGCTAACGCCGAGGAACAGACCTGTAGAGAACGCGGGCCTCAGCACAGACGGCCCTTCCTGAGCCGGGACGTCACCTATGGGGTGCTTTTGTGAAAGCATGAGAAATGGAACCTAAACGTGACTCGGAGAGAGAAGCAGGCCTCTCAGGAAGGCTGCTGTCGACTCACGCCTTGCTTTAGGAGCTGAGCCCTGCTGCACCCTGTGTGCCTGGATGCCTAGTTCCCAGGCTGCTAAGAGCAAGAGTGAATGCTATAGAAGGGCTGCGCTCTAGTTGATAGGGCCGTTCCTGAAGCCAGAGGCATTTTACAGTTCTCGTGTTGGAGAGACTGGGGACAGGGTCCCCTGCGTGAAATGGAGCGAGAAAGGGGCCGGTGCGGAAGGCAGCTCTCCACTCACCTCTCCTTCTGAGGCTACTCCCCTTGCCCCGGGCGAGCCCGCAGGCCTCAAGCCAACCCCCTAACTCAAAGGAACCACCCTGTAGAGAATTCCCGCTTTGGCTAAAAGAACCAGGCCGGAGGCTCTAAGCGTTCTGCTGTGTGCCCGCGTGAGCGCCCGGCAAGGGAGGCCCAAACCGCTTTCCGTGTGAGACGCAGGCCCCGGCAGAAGGCAGCACACGACTCCCCGCTCGTTTCAGGAAGGGAGCACTGCGGTCCCGCTTTTGCATAGAAGTCTAACCGCAAGCGTTCTAACGAGAAGCAGCAACACTGCAGAGACACCGTGCTTTAGCCACCATCGACCTCTGTGTGGGAGGAAGCAGTTGAGGGGGTCCTGTGGGTTAGGGGGCGCGGGGCCGGGCTCCATTGCGTAAGGCCCGGGGTGGGGGGGTGGGGGGGTGGGGAGGAGACAGGCCGGACAGCAGGGAGCTCTCAACTCACACCAGGCCTCCGGGGCTGGTACCGTTGCCCCGGGGGGTGCGTGCAGGCTCAAGTACAGCCACCCCACTCGAAGGGAAAACTCGGTAGAAGACGCGTGCCCCAGCTAAAACAGCCGCTCCCGAGGGTGGAGGCATTTTGTTGTGTGCGTGCCTGAGAGCACTGCAAGGGAGTCCCAAACCGAATTCCGAGGGAGCCGCCGGCTGCTGCAAAGGCAGGCCTCGACTCCCCCACTTGTTTCATGAAGCTAGCACCGAGGCCGCGCTTTCGCATGGTAGCCTGATCGCCTGCGCTCTACCTCCAAGAAACAACAGTGTACGGAAACCGAGCTTTCGCTACCATCCACCGCTCTGAGGGGGAGGGAGCAGTTTCCCAGCTACCGTGGGTGAGCACCTGGGGAACGGGCTCCTTCTGTGCCGCCACCAAGGGAGAAGCAGCCCGGGCCAGGAAGGCACCTCTCGACTCAGCTGTTGTCACCTGGAGCTAACACTACTGCTCCGCGTGTGCACTGGAATGCTAAGTGCTCCACACTGGTTTGGCAGGGAAAAATCGCTAAAGAAGTCCCGCTTCAGCTCCTCCGCCTCGCCACAGGGTGGCGGCCATTTTCCCCTCTTCTGGAAGTCAAGCCTGGGGAGGGAGTCCCAGCTGGATTCCGGGGGAGAAATCAGCATGGGCAGAGGGCACCCTGTCGCCTCAACTCTTGTTTCGGGAAACTCGATCGGCGCTCCCGTGTGTGCGTGCAGTCCTAAGTGCCATCCAGCCAACGCCGAGGAACAAACCTGTAGAGAACGCGGGCTTCAGCAAAGATGGCCCTTCCTGAGCCGGACCGTCACCTCTGGTGTGCTTTTGTGAAAGCATGAGAAATGGAACCTAAACGTGACTCGGAGAGAGAAGCAGGCCTGTCAGGAAGGCTGCTGTCGACTCACGCCTTGCTTTAGGAGCTGAGCCCTGCTGCACCCTGTGAGCCTGGATGCCTAGTTCCCAGGCTGCTAAGAGCAAGAGTGAATGCTATAGAAGGACTGCGCTCTAGTTGACAGGGCCGTTCCTGAAGCCAGAGGCATTTTACAGTGCTCGTGTTGGAGAGACGGGGGACAGCGTCCCCTGCGTGAAATGGAGCGAGAAAGGGGCCGGTGCGGAAGGCAGCTCTCCACTCACCTGTCCTTTCTGAGGCTACTCCCCTTGCCCGGGGCGTGCCCGCAGGCCTCAAGCCAACCCCCTAACTCAAAGGAACCACCCTGTAGAGAATTCCCGCTCCGTCTAAAAGAGCCATGCCCATGCCGGAGGCTGGAAGCGTTCTGCTGTGTGCCCGCGGGAGCACCCGGCAAGGGAGGCCCAAACCGCTTTCCGTGTGAGACGCAGGCCCCCGCAGAAGGCAGCACACGACTCCCCGCTTGTTGCAGGGTGCGAGCACTGCGGCCCCGCTTTTGCATGGAAATCTAACCGCAAGCGTTCTAACTCGAAGCAGCAACACTGCAGAGACACTGTGCTTTAGCTACCGTCGGCCTCTGTGTGGGAGGAAGCAGTTGAGGGGGTCCTGTGGGTGAGGGCCCGGGGCCGGGCCCCATTCCGTAAGACCGGGGGAGAGACAGGCCGGACAGCAGGGAGCTCTCAACTCACATCATGCTTCGGGGGCTGGTACCGTTACCCCGGGGGGGTGCGTGCAGGCTGAAGGACAGCCACCCGACTCGAACGGAAAACTCGGGAGAGAATGCGTGCCCCCGCTAAAACAGCCGCTCCCGAGGGTGGAGGCATTTTGTTGTGTGCGTGCCTGAGAGCACTGCAAGGGAGTCCCAAACCTAACTCCGAGGGAGCCATCGGCTGCTGCCCAAGGCAGCCCTCGACTCCCCCACTTGTTTCATGAAGCTAGCACCGAGGCCCCGCTTTCGCATGGAAGCCTGATCGCCTGCGCTCTACCTCCAAGAAACAACAGTGTACGGAAATCGTGCTTTCGCTACCATCCACCGCTCTGAGTGGGAGGGAGCAGTTTCCCGGCTACCGTGGGTGAGCGCCTGGGGAACGGGCTCCTTCCGTGCCGCCACCGAGGGAGAAGCAGCCCGGGCCAGGAAGGCACCTCTCGACTCAGCTGTTGTCACCTGGAGCTAACACTACTGCTCCGCGTGTGCACTGGAATGCTAAGTGCTCCACACTGGTTTCGCAGGGAGAAGCCGCTAAAGAAGCCCCGCTTCAGCTCCTCCGCCTCGCCACAGGGTGGCGGCCATTTTCCCCTCTGCTGGAGTGCAAGCCTGGGGAGGGAGTCCCAGCTGGGTTCCGGGGGAGAAATCAGCATGGGCAGAGGGCACCCCGTCGCCTCAACTCTTGTTTCAGGAAACTCGATCGGCGCTCCCATGTGTGCGTGGAGTCCTAAGTGCCATCCAGCTAACGCCGAGGAACAGACCTGTAGAGAACGCGGGCCTCAGCACAGACGGCCCTTCCTGAGCCGGGACGTCACCTATGGGGTGCTTTTGTGAAAGCATGAGAAATGGAACCTAAACGTGACTCGGAGAGAGAAGCAGGCCTCTCAGGAAGGCTGCTGTCGACTCACGCCTTGCTTTAGGAGCTGAGCCCTGCTGCACCCTGTGTGCCTGGATGCCTAGTTCCCAGGCTGCTAAGAGCAAGAGTGAATGCTATAGAAGGGCTGCGCTCTAGTTGATAGGGCCGTTCCTGAAGCCAGAGGCATTTTACAGTTCTCGTGTTGGAGAGACTGGGGACAGGGTCCCCTGCGTGAAATGGAGCGAGAAAGGGGCCGGTGCGGAAGGCAGCTCTCCACTCACCTCTCCTTCTGAGGCTACTCCCCTTGCCCCGGGCGAGCCCGCAGGCCTCAAGCCAACCCCCTAACTCAAAGGAACCACCCTGTAGAGAATTCCCGCTTTGGCTAAAAGAACCAGGCCGGAGGCTCTAAGCGTTCTGCTGTGTGCCCGCGTGAGCGCCCGGCAAGGGAGGCCCAAACCGCTTTCCGTGTGAGACGCAGGCCCCGGCAGAAGGCAGCACACGACTCCCCGCTCGTTTCAGGAAGGGAGCACTGCGGTCCCGCTTTTGCATAGAAGTCTAACCGCAAGCGTTCTAACGAGAAGCAGCAACACTGCAGAGACACCGTGCTTTAGCCACCATCGACCTCTGTGTGGGAGGAAGCAGTTGAGGGGGTCCTGTGGGTTAGGGGGCGCGGGGCCGGGCTCCATTGCGTAAGGCCCGGGGTGGGGGGGTGGGGGGGGTGGGGAGGAGACAGGCCGGACAGCAGGGAGCTCTCAACTCACACCAGGCCTCCGGGGCTGGTACCGTTGCCCCGGGGGGTGCGTGCAGGCTCAAGTACAGCCACCCCACTCGAAGGGAAAACTCGGTAGAAGACGCGTGCCCCAGCTAAAACAGCCGCTCCCGAGGGTGGAGGCATTTTGTTGTGTGCGTGCCTGAGAGCACTGCAAGGGAGTCCCAAACCGAATTCCGAGGGAGCCGCCGGCTGCTGCAAAGGCAGGCCTCGACTCCCCCACTTGTTTCATGAAGCTAGCACCGAGGCCGCGCTTTCGCATGGTAGCCTGATCGCCTGCGCTCTACCTCCAAGAAACAACAGTGTACGGAAACCGAGCTTTCGCTACCATCCACCGCTCTGAGGGGGAGGGAGCAGTTTCCCAGCTACCGTGGGTGAGCACCTGGGGAACGGGCTCCTTCTGTGCCGCCACCAAGGGAGAAGCAGCCCGGGCCAGGAAGGCACCTCTCGACTCAGCTGTTGTCACCTGGAGCTAACACTACTGCTCCGCGTGTGCACTGGAATGCTAAGTGCTCCACACTGGTTTGGCAGGGAAAAATCGCTAAAGAAGTCCCGCTTCAGCTCCTCCGCCTCGCCACAGGGTGGCGGCCATTTTCCCCTCTTCTGGAAGTCAAGCCTGGGGAGGGAGTCCCAGCTGGATTCCGGGGGAGAAATCAGCATGGGCAGAGGGCACCCTGTCGCCTCAACTCTTGTTTCGGGAAACTCGATCGGCGCTCCCGTGTGTGCGTGCAGTCCTAAGTGCCATCCAGCCAACGCCGAGGAACAAACCTGTAGAGAACGCGGGCTTCAGCAAAGATGGCCCTTCCTGAGCCGGACCGTCACCTCTGGTGTGCTTTTGTGAAAGCATGAGAAATGGAACCTAAACGTGACTCGGAGAGAGAAGCAGGCCTGTCAGGAAGGCTGCTGTCGACTCACGCCTTGCTTTAGGAGCTGAGCCCTGCTGCACCCTGTGAGCCTGGATGCCTAGTTCCCAGGCTGCTAAGAGCAAGAGTGAATGCTATAGAAGGACTGCGCTCTAGTTGACAGGGCCGTTCCTGAAGCCAGAGGCATTTTACAGTGCTCGTGTTGGAGAGACGGGGGACAGCGTCCCCTGCGTGAAATGGAGCGAGGAACGGGCCGGTGCGGAAGGCAGCTCTCCACTCACCTGTCCTTTCTGAGGCTACTCCCCTTTCCCGGGGCGTGCCCGCAGGCCTCAAGCCAACCCCCTAACTCAAAGGAACCACCCTGTAGAGAATTCCCGCTCCGGCTAAAAGAGCCATGCCCATGCCGGAGGCTGGAAGCGTTCTGCTGTGTGCACGCAGGAGCGCCCGGCAAGGGAGGCCCAAACCGCTTTCCGTGTGAGACGCAGGCCCCCGCAGAAGGCAGCACACGACTCCCCGCTTGTTGCAGGATGCGAGCACTGCGGCCCCGCTTTTGCATGGAAGTCTAACCGCAAGCGTTCTAACTCGAAGCAGCAACACTGAAGAGACACCGTGCTTTAGCTACCGTCGGCCTCTGTGTGGGAGGAAGCAGTTGAGGGGGTCCTGTGGGTGATGGCCCGGGGCCGGGCCCCATTCCGTAAGACCGGGGGAGAGACAGGCCGGACAGCAGGGAGCTCTCAACTCACATCATGCTTCGGGGGCTGGTACCGTTACCCCGGGGGGGTGCGTGCAGGCTGAAGGACAGCCACCCCACTCGAAGGGAAAACTCGGTAGAGAATGCGTGCCCCAGCTAAAACAGCCGCTCCCGAGGGTGGAGGCATTTTGTTGTGTGCGTGCGTGAGAGCACTGCAAGGGAGTCCCAAACCTAATTCCGAGGGAGCCGCCGGCTGCTGCACAAGGCAGCCCTCGACTCCCCCACTTGTTTCATGAAGCTAGCACCGAGGCCCCGCTTTCGCATGGAAGCCTGATCGCCTGCGCTGTACCTGCAAGAAACAACATTGTACGGAAACCTTGCTTTCGCTACCATCCAGCGCTCTGAGGGGGAGGGAGCAGTTTCCCGGCTACCGTGGGTGAGCGCCTGGGGAACGGGCTCCTTCTGTGCCGCCACCGCCACCGAGGGAGAAGCAGCCCGGGCCAGGAAGGCACCTCTCGACTCAGCTGTTGTCACCTGGAGCTAACACTACTGCTCCGGTGTGCACTGGAATGCTAAGTGCTCCACACTGGTTTGGCAGGGAGAAGCCGCTAAAGAAGCCCTGCTTCAGCTCCTCCGCCTCGCCACAGGGTGGCGGCCATCTTCCCCTCTGTTGGAGTGCAAGCCTGGGGAGGGAGTCCCAGCTGGGTTCCGGGGGAGAAATCAGCATGGGTAGAGGGAACCCTGTCGCCTCAACTCTTGTTTCGGGAAACTCGACCGGCGCTCCCGTGTGTGCGTGGAGTCCTAAATGCCATCCAGCCAACGCCGAGGAACAGTCCTGTAGAGAACGCGGGCCTCAGCACAGACGGCCCTTCCTGAGCCGGGACGTCACCTATGGGGTGCTTTTGTGAAAGCATGAGAAATGGAACCTAAACGTGACTGGGAGAGAGAAGCAGGCCTGTCAGGAAGGCTGCTGTCGACTCACGCCTTGCTTTAGGAGCTGAGCCCTGCTGCACCCTGTGTGCCTGGATGCCTAGTTCCCAGGCTGCTAAGAGCAAGAGTGAATGCTATAGAAGGGCTGCGCTCTAGTTGACAGGGCCGTTCCTGAAGCCAGAGGCATTTTACAGTTCTCGTGTTGGAGAGACTGGGGACAGGGTCCCCTGCGTGAAATGGAGCGAGAAAGGGGCCGGTGCGGAAGGCAGCTCTCCACTCACCTCTCCTTTCTGAGGCTACTCCCCTTGCCCCGGGCGCACCCGCCGGCCTCAAGCCAACCCCCTAACTCAAAGGAAACACCCTGTAGAGAATTCCCGCTCCGGCTAAAAGAGCCATGCCCATGCCCGAGGCTGGAAGCGTTCTGCTGTGTGCACGCGTGAGCGCCCGGCAAGGGAGGCCCGAACCGCTCTCCGTGTGAGACGCAGGCCCCCGCAGAAGGCAGCACACGACTCCCCGCTCGTTGCAGGAAGCGAGCTCTGCGGCCCCGCTTTTGCATGGAAGTCTAACCGCAAGCTTTCTAACTCGAAGCAGCAAGACTGCAGAGACACCGTGCTTTAGCTACCGTCGGCCTCTGTGTGGGAGGAAGCAGTTGAGGGGGTCCTGTGGGTGAGGGCCCGGGGCCGGGCCCCATTCCGTAAGACCGGGGGAGAGACAGGCCGGACAGCAGGGAGCTCTCAACTCACATCATGCTTCGGGGGCTGGTACCGTTACCCCGGGGGGGTGCGTGCAGGCTGAAGGACAGCCACCCCACTCGAAGGGAAAACTCGGTAGAGAATGCGTGCCCCAGCTAAAACAGCCGCTCCCGAGGGTGGAGGCATTTTGTTGTGTGCGTGCGTGAGAGCACTGCCAGGGAGTCCCAAACCTAACTCCGAGGGAGCCGCCGGCTGCTGCACAAGGCAGCCCTCGACTCCCCCACTTGTTTCATGAAGCTAGCACCGAGGCCCCGCTTTCGCATGGAAGCCTGATCGCCTGCGCTCTACCTCCAAGAAACAACAGTGGACGGAAACCTTGCTTTCGCTACCATCCATCGCTCTGAGGGGGAGGGAGCAATTTCCCGGCTACCGTGGGTGAGCGCCTGGGGAACGGGCTCCTTCCATGCCGCGACCTAGGGAGAGGCAGCCCGGGCCAGGAAGGCACCTCTCGACTCAGCTGTTGTCACCTGGAGCTAACACTACTGCTCCGCGTGTGCACTGGAATGCTAAGTGCTCCACACTGGTTTGGCAGGGAGAAGCCGCTAAAGAAGCCCCGCTTCAGCTCCTCCGCCTCCCCACAGGGTGGCGGCCATTTTCCCCTCTGCTGGAGTGCAAGCCTGGGGAGGGAGTCCCAGCTGGGTTCCGGGGGAGAAATCAGCATGGGCAGAGGGCACCCTGTCGCCTCAACTCTTGTTTCGGGAAACTCGATCGGCGCTCCCGTGTGTGCGTGCAGTCCTAAGTGCCATCCAGCCAACGCCGAGGAACAAACCTGAAGAGAACGCGGGCCTCAGCAAAGATGGCCCTTCCTGAGCCGGACCGTCACCTCTGGTGTGCTTTTGTGAAAGCATGAGAAATGGAACCTAAACGTGACTCGGAGAGAGAAGCAGGCCTGTCAGGAAGGCTGCTGTCGACTCACGCCTTGGTTTAGGAGCTGAGCCCTGCTGCACCCTGTGAGCCTGGATGCCTAGTTCCCAGGCTGCTAAGAGCAAGAATCAATGCTATAGAAAGACCACGCTGTGGCTATCGGGGCCGTTCCTGAAGCCAGAGGCATTTTACAGTGCTCGTGTTGGAGAGACGGGGGACAGGGTCCCCTGCGTGAATTGGAGCGAGAAAGGGGCCGGTGCGGAACGCAGCTCTCCACTCACCTCTCCTTTCTGAGGCTACTCCCCTTGCCCGGGGCGTGCCCGCAGGCCTCAAGCCAACCCCCTAACTCAAAGGAACCGCCCTGTAGAGAATTCCCGCTTTGGCTAAAAGAACCATGCCGGAGGCTAGAAGACTTCTGCTGTGTGCCCGCGTGAGCGCCCGGCAAGGGAGGCCCAAACCGCTTTCCGTGTGAGACGCAGGCCCCGGCAGAAGGCAGCACACGACTCCCCGCTCGTTTCAGGAAGGGAGCACTGCGGTCCCGCTTTTGCATAGAAGTATAACCGCAAGCCTTCTAACTCGAAGCAGCAACACTGCAGAGACACCGTGCTTTAGCCACCATCGACCTCTGTGTGGGAGGAAGCAGTTGAGGGGGTCCTGTGGGTTAGGGGGCCCGGGGTCGGGCTCCATTCCGTAAGGCCCGGGGAGGGGTGGTGGGGGGGTGGGGGGGAGACAGGCCGGACAGCAGGGAGCTCTCAACTCACACCAGGCCTCCGGGGCTGGTACCGTTGCCCCGGGGGGTGCGTGCAGGCTCAAGTACAGCCACCCCACTCGAAGGGAAAACTCGGTGGAAGACGCGTGCCCCAGCTAAAACAGCCGCTCCCGAGGGTGGAGGCATTTTGTTGTGTGCGTGCCTGAGAGCACTGCAAGGGAGTCCCAAACCTAATTCCGAGGGAGCCGCCGGCTGCTGCACAAGGCAGGACTCGACTCCCCCACTTGTTTCATGAAGCTAGCACCGAGGCCACGCTTTCGCATGGAAGCCTGATCGCCTGCGCTCTACCTCCAAGAAACAACAGTGTAGGGAAACCGTGCTTTCGCTACCATCCACCGCTCTTAGTGGGAGGGAGCAGTTTCCCGGCTACCGTGGGTGAGCGCCAGGGCAACGGGCTCCTTCCATGCCGCCACCGAGGGAGAAGCAGCCCGGGCCAGGAAGGCACCTCTCGACTCAGCTGTTGTCACCTGGAGCTAACACTACTGCACCGCGTGTGCACTGGAATGCTAAGTGCTCCACACTGGTTTGGCAGGGAGAAGCCGCTAAAGAAGCCCCGCTTCAGCTCCTCCTCCTCGCCACAGGGTGGCGGCCATTTTCCCCTCTGCTGGAGTGCAAGCCTGGGGAGGGAGTCCCAGCTGGGTTGCGGGGGAGAAATCAGCGTGGGCAGAGGGCACCCTGTCGCCTCAACTCTTGTTTCGCGAAACTCGATCGGCGCTCCCGTGTGTGCGTGCAGTCCTAAGTGCCATCCAGCCAACGCCGAGGAACAGACCTGTAGAGAACGCGGGCTTCAGCAAAGATGGCCCTTCCTGATCCGGACCGTCACCTCTGGTGTGCTTTTGTGAAAGCATGAGAAATGGAACCTAAACGTGACTCGGAGTGAGAAGCAGGCCTGTCAGGAAGGCTGCTGTCGACTCACGCCTTGCTTTAGGAGCTGAGCCCTGCTGCAGCCTGTGAGCCTGGATGCCTAGTTCCCAGGCTGCTAAGAGCAAGAATCAATGCTATAGAAAGACTGCGCTGTGGCTATCGGGGCCGTTCCTGAAGCCAGAGGCATTTTACAGTGCTCGTGTTGGAGAGACGGGGGACAGGGTCCCCTGCGTGAAATGGATCGAGAAACGGGCCGGTGCGGAAGGCAGCTCTCCACTCACCTCTCCTTTCTGAGGCTACTCCCCTTGCCCGGGCGTACCCGCAGGCCTCAAGCCAACCCCCTAACTCAAAGGAAACACCCTGTAGAGAATTCCCGCTCCGGCTAAAAGAGCCATGCCCATGCCGGAGGCTGGAAGCGTTCTGCTGTGTGCCCGCGGGAGCGCCCGGCAAGGGAGGCCCAAACCGCTTTCCGTGTGAGACGCAGGCCCCCGCAGAAGGCAGCAAACGACTCCCCGCTTTTTGCAGGAAGCGAGCACTGCGGCCCCGCTTTTGCATGGAAGTCTAACCACAAGCGTTCTAACTCGAAGCAGCAACACTGCAGAGACACCCTGCTTTACCTACCGTCGGCCTCTGTGTGGGAGGAAGCAGTTGAGGGGGTCCTGTGGGTGAGGGCCCGGGGCCGGGACACATTCCGTAAGACCGGGGGAGAGACAGGCTGGACAGCAGGGAGCTCTCAACTCACATCATGCCTCGGGGGCTGGTACCGTTACCCCGGGGGGGTGCGTGCAGGCTGAAGGACAGCCACCCCACTCGAAGGGAAAACTCGGTAGAGAATGCGTGCCCCAGCTAAAAGAGCCGCTCCCGAGGGTGGAGGCATTTTGTTGTGTGCGTGCCTGAGAGCACTGCAAGGGAGTCCCAAACCTAACTCCGAGGGAGCCGCCGGCTGCTGGACAAGGCAGCCCTCGACTCCCCCACTTGTTTCATGAAGCTAACACCGAGGCCCCGCTTTCGCATGGAACCCTGATCGCCTGCGCGCTACCTCCAAGAAACAACAGTGTACGGAAACCCAGCTTTCGCTACCATCCACCGCTCTGAGGGGGAGGGAGCAGTTTCCCGGCTACGGTGGGTGAGCGCCTGGGGAACGGGCTCCTTCCGTGCCGCCACCGAGGGAGAAGCGGCCCGGGCCAGGAAGGCACCTCTCGACTCAGCTGTTGTCACCTGGAGCTAACACTACTGCTCCGCGTGTGCACAGGAATGCTAAGTGCTCCACACTGGTTTGGCAGGGAGAAGCCGCTAAAGAAGCCCCGCTTCAGCTCCTCCGCCTCGCCACAGGGTGGCGGCCATTTTCCCCTCTGATGGAGTGCAAGCCTGGGGAGGGAGTCCCAGCTGGGTTCCGGGGGAGAAATCAGCATGGGCAGAGGGCACCCTGTCGCCTCAACTCTTGTTTCGGGAAACTCGATCGGCGCTCCCGTGTGTGCGTGGAGTCCTAAGTGCCATCCAGCCAACGCCAAGGAACAAACCTGGAGAGAACGCGGGCCTCAGCACAGACGGCCCTTCCTGAGCCGAGACGTCACCTATGGGGTGCTTTTGTGAAAGCATGAGAAATGGAACCTAAACGTGACTCGGAGTGAGAAGCAGGCCTGTCAGGAAGGCTGCTGTCGACTCACGCCTTGTTTTAGGAGCTGAGCCCTGCTGCACCCTGTGTGCCTGGATGCCTAGTTCCCAGGCTGCTAAGAGCAAGAGTGAATGCTATAGAAGGCCTGCGCTCTAGTTGACAGGGCCGTTTCTGAAGCCAGAGGCATTTTACAGTGCTCGTGTTGGAGAGACTGGGGACAGGGTCCCCTGCGTGAAATGGAGCGAGAAACGGGCCGGTGTGGAAGGCAGCTCTCCACTCACCTCTCCTTTCTGAGGCTACTCCCCTTGCCCCGGGCGCGCCCGCAGGCCTCAAGCCAACCCCCTAACTCAAAGGAACCACCCTGTAGAGAATTCCCGCTTCCGCTAAAAGAGCCAGGCCGGAGGCTGGAAGCGTTCTGCTGTGTGCCCGCGTGAGCGCCCGGCAAGGGAGGCCCAAACCGCTTTCCGTGTGAGACGCAGGCCCCGGCAGAAGGCAGCACACGACTCCCCGCTCGTTTCAGAAAGGGAGCACTGCGGTTCCGCTTTTGCATGGAAGTCTAACCGCAAGCGTTCTAACTGGAAGCAGCAATACTGCAGAGACACCGTGCGTTAGCTACCGTCGACCTCTGTGTGGGAGGAAGTAGTTGAGGGGGTCCTGTGGGTGAGGGGGCCCGGGGCCGGGCTCCATTCCGTAAGGCCCGTGGTGGGGGGGTGGGGGAGAGACAGGCCGGACAGCAGGGAGCTCTCAACTCACACCAGGTCTCCGGGGCTGATACCGTTGCCCCGGGGGGTGCGTGCAGGCTGAAGGACAGCCACCCCACTCGAAGGGAAAACTCGGTAGAGGACGCGTGCCCCAGCTAAAACAGCCGCTCCCGAGGGTGGAGGCATTTTGTTGTGTGCGTGCGTGAGAGCACTGCAAGGGAGTCCCAAACCTAATTCCGAGGGAGCCGCCGGCTGCTGCACAAGGCAGCCCTCGACTCCCCCACTTGTTTCATGAAGCTAGCACCGAGGCCCCGCTTTCGCATGGAAGCCTGATCGCCTGCGCTGTACCTGCAAGAAACAACATTGTCCGGAAACCTTGCTTTCGCTACCATCCACCGCTCTGAGGGGGAGGGAGCAGTTTCCAGGCTACCGTGGGTGAGCGCCTGGGGAACGGGCTCCTTCCATGCCTCCACCTAGGGAGAAGCAGCCCGGGCCAGGAAGGCACCTCTCGACTCAGCTGTTGTCACCTGGAGCTAACACTACTGCTCCGCGTGTGCACTGGAATGCTAATTGCTCCAAACTGGTTTCGCAGGGAGAAGCCCCTAAAGAAGTCCCGCTTCAGCTCCTCCGCCTCGCCACAGGGTGGCGGCCATTTTCCCCTCTGCTGGAGTGCAAGCCTGGGGAGGGAGTCCCAGCTGGGTTCCGGGGGAGAAATTAGCATGGGCAGAGGGCACCCTGTCGCCTCAACTCTTGTTTCGCGAAACTCGATCGGCGCTCCCGTGTGTGCGTGCAGTCCTAAGTGCCATCCAGCCAACGCCGAGGAACAAACCTGTAGAGAACGCGGGCCTCAGCAAGAAGGCCCTTCCTGAGCCGGACCGTCACCTCTGGTGTGCTTTTGTGAAAGCATGAGAAAAGGAACCTAAACGTGACTCGGAGAGAGAAGCAGGCCTGTCAGGAAGGCTGCTGTCGACTCACGCCTTGCTTTAGGAGCTGAGCCCTGCTGCACCCTGTGAGCCTGGATGCCTAGTTCCCAGGCTGCTAAGAGCAAGAATCAATGCTATAGAAAGACTGCGCTGTGGCTATCGGGGCCGTTCCTGAAGCCAGAGGCATTTTACAGTGCTCGTGTTGGAGAGACGGGGGACAGGGTCCCCTGCGTGAAATGGAGCGAGAAACGGGCCGGTGCAGAAGGCAGCTCTCCACTCACCTCTCCTTTCTGAGGCTACTCCCCTTGCCCGGGGCGTGCCCGCAAGCCTCAAGCGAACCCCCTAACTCAAAGGAACCACCCTGTAGAGAATTCCCGCTCCGGCTAAAAGAGCCATGCCCATGCCGGAGGCTGGAAGCGTTCTGCTGTGTGCCCGCGGGAGCGCCCGGCAAGGGAGGCCCAAACCGCTTTCCGTGTGAGACGCAGGCCCCCGCAGAAGGCAGCAAACGACTCCCCGCTTTTTGCAGGAAGCGAGCACTGCGGCCCCGCTTTTGCATGGAAGTCTAACCACAAGCGTTCTAACTCGAAGCAGCAACACTGCAGAGACACCCTGCTTTACCTACCGTCGGCCTCTGAGTAGGAGGAAGCAGTTGAGGGGGTCCTGTGGGTGAGGGCCCGGGGCCGGGACCCATTCCGTAAGACCGAGGGAGAGACAGGCTGGACAGCAGGGAGCTCTCAACTCACATCATGCTTCGGGGGCTGGTACCGTTGCCCCGGGGGGGTGCGTGCAGGCTGAAGGACAGCCACCCCACTCGAAGGGAAAACTCGGTAGAGAATGCGTGCCCCAGCTAAAACAGCCGCTCCCGAGGGTGGAGGCATTTTGTTGTGTGCGTGCCTGAGAGCACTGCAAGGGAGTCCCAAACCTAATTCCGAGGGAGCCGCCGGCTGCTGCACAAGGCAGCCCTCGACTCCCCCACTTGTTTCATGAAGCTAGCACCGAGGCCCCTCTTTCGCATGGAAGCCTGATCGCCTGCGCTGTACCTGCAAGAAACAACATTGTACGGAAACCTTGCTTTCGCTACCATCCACCGCTCTGAGGGGGAGGGAGCAGTTTCCCGGCTACCGTGGGTGAGCGCCTGGGGAACGGGCTCCTTCCGTGCCGCCACCGAGGGAGAAGCAGCCCGGGCCAGGAAGGCACCTCTCGACTCAGCTGTTGTCACCTGCAGCTAACACTACTGCTCCACGTGTGCACTGGAATGCTAAGTGCTCCACACTGGTTTCGCAGGGAGAAGCCGCTAAAGAAGCCCCGCTTCAGCTCCTCCGCCTTGCCACAGGGTGGCGGCCATTTTCCCCTCTGCTGGAGGGCAAGCCTGGGGAGGGAGTCGCAGCTGGGTTCCGGGGGAGAAATCAGCATGGGCAGAGGGCACCCTGTCGCCTCAACTCTTGTTTCGGGAAACTCGATCGGCGCTCCCGTGTGTGCGTGCAGTCCTAAGTGCCATCCAGCCAACGCCGAGGAACAAACCTGTAGAGAATGCGGGCCTCAGCAAGAAGGCCCTTCCTGAGCCGGACCGTCACCTCTGGTGTGCTTTTGTGAAAGCATGAGAAATGGAACCTAAACGTGACTCGGAGAGAGAAGCAGGCCTGTCAGGAAGGCTGCTGTCGACTCACGCCTTGCTTTAGGAGCTGAGACCTGCTGCACCCTGTGTGCCTGGATGCCTAGTTCCCAGGCTGCTAAGAGCAAGAATCAATGCTATAGAATGACTGCGCTCTAGTTGACAGGGCCGTTCCTGAAGCCAGAGGCATTTTACAGTTCTCGTGTTGGAGAGACTGGGGACAGGGTCCCCTGCGTGAAATGGAGCGAGAAAGGGGCCGGTGCGGAAGGCAGCTCTCCACTCACCTCTCCTTTCTGAGGCTACTCCCCTTGCCCGGGGCGCGCCCGCAGGCCTCAAGCCAACCCCCTAACTCAAAGGAACCACCCTGTAGAGAATTCCCGCTTTGGCTAAAAGAACCAGGCCGGAGGCTCTAAGCGTTCTGCTGTGTGCCCGCGTGAGCGCCCGGCAAGGGAGGCCCAAACCGCTTTCCGTGTGAGACGCAGGCCCCGGCAGAAGGCAGCACACGACTCCCCGCTCGTTTCAGGAAGGGAGCACTGCGGTCCCGCTTTTGCATAGAAGTCTAACCGCAAGCGTTCTAACTAGAAGCAGCAACACTGCAGAGACACCGTGCTTTAGCCACCATCGACCTCTGTGTGGGAGGAAGCAGTTGAGGGGGTCCTGTGGGTTAGGGGGCGCGGGGCCGGGCTCCATTGCGTAAGGCCCGGGGTGGGGGGTGGGGGGGTGGGGAGCAGACAGGCCGGACAGCAGGGAGCTCTCAACTCACACCAGGCCTCCGGGGCTGGTACCGTTGCCCCGGGGGGTGCGTGCAGGCTCAAGTACAGCCACCCCACTCGAAGGGAAAACTCGGTAGAAGACGCGTGCCCCAGCTAAAACAGCCGCTCCCGAGGGTGGAGGCATTTTGTTGTGTGCGTGCCTGAGAGCACTGCAAGGGAGTCCCAAACCGAATTCCGAGGGAGCCGCCGGCTGCTGCAAAGGCGGGCCTCGACTCCCCCACTTGTTTCATGAAGCTAGCACCGAGGCCGCGCTTTCGCATGGAAGCCTGATCGCCTGCGCTCTACCTCCAAGAAACAACAGTGTACGGAAACCGAGCTTTCGCTACCATCCACCGCTCTGAGGGGGAGGGAGCAGTTTCCCAGCTACCGTGGGTGAGCACCTGGGGAACGGGCTCCTTCTGTGCCGCCACCGAGGGAGAAGCAGCCCGGGCCAGGAAGGCACCTCTCGACTCAGCTGTTGTCACCTGGAGCTAACACTACTGCTCCGCGTGTGCACTGGAATGCTAAGTGCTCCACACTGGTTTGGCAGGGAAAAGCCGCTAAAGAAGTCCCGCTTCAGCTCCTCCGCCTCGCCACAGGGTGGCGGCCATTTTCCCCTCTTCTGGAAGTCAAGCCTGGGGAGGGAGTCCCAGCTGGATTCCGGGGGAGAAATCAGCATGGGCAGAGGGCACCCTGTCGCCTCAACTCTTGTTTCGGGAAACTCGATCGGCGCTCCCGTGTGTGCGTGCAGTCCTAAGTGCCATCCAGCCAACGCCGAGGAACAAACCTGTAGAGAACGCGGGCCTCAGCAAAGATGGCCCTTCCTGAGCCGGACCGTCACCTCTGGTGTGCTTTTGTGAAAGCATGAGAAATGGAACCTAAACGTGACACGGAGAGAGAAGCAGGCCTGTCAGGAAGGCTGCTGTCGACTCACGCCTTGCTTTAGGAGCTGAGCCCTGCTGCACCCTGTGTGCCTGGATGCCTAGTTCCCAGGCTGCTAAGAGCAAGAATCAATGCTATAGAATGACTGCGCTGTGGCTATCGGGGCCGTTCCTGAAGCCAGAGGCATTTTACAGTGCTCGTGTTGGAGAGACGGGGGACAGCGTCCCCTGCGTGAAATGGAGCGAGGAACGGGCCGGTGCGGAGGCAGCTCTCCACTCACCTGTCCTTTCTGAGGCTACTCCCCTTTCCCGGGGCGTGCCCGCAGGCCTCAAGCCAACCCCCTAACTCAAAGGAACCACCCTGTAGAGAATTCCCGCTCCGGCTAAAAGAGCCATGCCCATGCCGGAGGCTGTAAGCGTTCTGCTGTGTGCACGCAGGAGCGCCCGGCAAGGGAGGCCCAAACCGCTTTCCGTGTGAGACGCAGGCCCCCGCAGAAGGCAGCACACGACTCCCCGCTTGTTGCAGGATGCGAGCACTGCGGCCCCGCTTTTGCATGGAAGTCTAACCGCAAGCGTTCTAACTCGAAGCAGCAACACTGAAGAGACACCGTGCTTTAGCTACCGTCGGCCTCTGTGTGGGAGGAAGCAGTTGAGGGGGTCCTGTGGGTGATGGCCCGGGGCCGGGCCCCATTCCGTAAGACCGGGGGAGAGACAGGCCGGACAGCAGGGAGCTCTCAACTCACATCATGCTTCGGGGGCTGGTACCGTTACCCCGGGGGGGTGCGTGCAGGCTGAAGGACAGCCACCCCACTCGAAGGGAAAACTCGGTAGAGAATGCGTGCCCCAGCTAAAACAGCCGCTCCCGAGGGTGGAGGCATTTTGTTGTGTGCGTGCGTGAGAGCACTGCAAGGGAGTCCCAAACCTAATTCCGAGGGAGCCGCCGGCTGCTGCACAAGGCAGCCCTCGACTCCCCCACTTGTTTCATGAAGCTAGCACCGAGGCCCCGCTTTCGCATGGAAGCCTGATCGCCTGCGCTGTACCTGCAAGAAACAACATTGTACGGAAACCTTGCTTTCGCTACCATCCAGCGCTCTGAGGGGGAGGGAGCAGTTTCCCGGCTACCGTGGGTGAGCGCCTGGGGAACGGGCTCCTTCTGTGCCGCCACCGCCACCGAGGGAGAAGCAGCCCGGGCCAGGAAGGCACCTCTCGACTCAGCTGTTGTCACCTGGAGCTAACACTACTGCTCCGGTGTGCACTGGAATGCTAAGTGCTCCACACTGGTTTGGCAGGGAGAAGCCGCTAAAGAAGCCCTGCTTCAGCTCCTCCGCCTCGCCACAGGGTGGCGGCCATCTTCCCCTCTGTTGGAGTGCAAGCCTGGGGAGGGAGTCCCAGCTGGGTTCCGGGGGAGAAATCAGCATGGGTAGAGGGAACCCTGTCGCCTCAACTCTTGTTTCGGGAAACTCGACCGGCGCTCCCGTGTGTGCGTGGAGTCCTAAATGCCATCCAGCCAACGCCGAGGAACAGTCCTGTAGAGAACGCGGGCCTCAGCACAGACGGCCCTTCCTGAGCCGGGACGTCACCTATGGGGTGCTTTTGTGAAAGCATGAGAAATGGAACCTAAACGTGACTGGGAGAGAGAAGCAGGCCTGTCAGGAAGGCTGCTGTCGACTCACGCCTTGCTTTAGGAGCTGAGCCCTGCTGCACCCTGTGTGCCTGGATGCCTAGTTCCCAGGCTGCTAAGAGCAAGAGTGAATGCTATAGAAGGGCTGCGCTCTAGTTGACAGGGCCGTTCCTGAAGCCAGAGGCATTTTACAGTTCTCGTGTTGGAGAGACTGGGGACAGGGTCCCCTGCGTGAAATGGAGCGAGAAAGGGGCCGGTGCGGAAGGCAGCTCTCCACTCACCTCTCCTTTCTGAGGCTACTCCCCTTGCCCCGGGCGCACCCGCTGGCCTCAAGCCAACCCCCTAACTCAAAGGAACCGCCCTGTAGAGAATTCCCGCTTTGGCTAAAAGAACCATGCCGGAGGCTGGAAGCCTTCTGCTGTGTGCCCGCGTGAGCGCCCGGCAAGGGAGGCCCAAACCGCTTTCCGTGTGAGACGCAGGCCCCGGCAGAAGGCAGCACACGACTCCCCGCTCGTTTCAGGAAGGGAGCACTGCGGTCCCGCTTTTGCATAGAAGTCTAACCGCAAGCCTTCTAACTCAAAGCAGCAACACTGCAGAGACACCGTGCTTTAGCCACCATCGACCTCTGTGTGGGAGGAAGCAGTTGAGGGGGTCCTGTGGGTTAGGGGGCCCGGGGTCGGGCTCCATTCCGTAAGGCCCGGGGTTGGGGGGGTCGGGGGGTGGGGGGGAGACAGGCCTGACAGCAGGGAACTCTCAACTCACACCAGGCCTCCGGGGCTGTTACCGTTGCCCCGGGGGGTGCGTGCAGGCTCAAGTACAGCCACCCCACTCGAAGGGAAAACTCGGTAGAAGACGCGTGCCCCAGCTAAAACAGCCGCTCCCGAGGGTGGAGGCATTTTGTTGTGTGAGTGCCTGAGAGCACTGCAAGGGAGTCCCAAACCTAATTCCGAGGGAGCCGCCGGCTGCTGCACAAGGCAGCCCTCGACTCCCCCACTTGTTTCATGAAGCTAGCACCGAGGCCCGGCTTTCGCATGGAAGCCTGATCGCCTGCGCTGTACCTGCAAGAAACAACATTGTACGGAAACCTTGCTTTCGCTACCATCCACCGCTCTGAGGGGGAGGGAGCAGTTTCCCGGCTACCGTGGGTGAGCGCCTGGGGAACGGGCTCCTTCTGTGCCGCCACCGCCACCTAGGGAGAAGCAGCCCGGGCCAGGAAGGCACCTCTCGACTCAGCTGTTGTCACCTGGAGCTAACACTACTGCTCCGCGTGTGCACTGGAATGCTAAGTGCTCCACACTGGTTTCGCAGGGAGAAGCCACTAAAGAAGCCCTGCTTCAGCTCCTCCGCCTCGCCACAGGGTGGCGGCCATTTTCACCTCTGCTGGAGTGCAAGCCTGGGGAGGGAGTCCCAGCTGGGTTCCGGGGGAGAAATCAGCATGGGCAGAGGGCACCCTGTCGCCTCAACTCTTGTTTCGCGAAACTCGATCGGCGCTCCCGTGTGTGCGTGCAGTCCTAAGTGCCATCCAGCCAACGCCGAGGAACAAACCTGTAGAGAACGCGGGCCTCAGCAAGAAGGCCCTTCCTGAGCCGGACCGTCACCTCTGGTGTGCTTTTGTGAAAGCATGAGAAAAGGAACCTAAACGTGACTCGGAGAGAGAAGCAGGCCTGTCAGGAAGGCTGCTGTCGACTCACGCCTTGCTTTAGGAGCTGAGCCCTGCTGCACCCTGTGTGCCTGGATGCCTAGTTCCCAGGCTGCTAAGAGCAAGAATCAATGCTATAGAATGACTGCGCTGTGGCTATCGGGGCCGTTCCTGAAGCCAGAGGCATTTTACAGTGCTCGTGTTGGAGAGACGGTGGACAGGGTCCCCTGCGTGAAATGGAGCGAGAAACGGGCCGGTGCGGAAGGCAGCTCTCCACTCACCTGTCCTTTCTGAGGCTACTCCCCTTGCCCGGGCCGTGCCCGCAGGCCTCAAGCCAACCCCCTAACTCAAAGGAACCACCCTTTAGAGAATTCCCGCTCCGGCTAAAAGAACCATGCCCATGCCGGAGGCTGAAGCGTTCTGCTGTGTGCACGCGTGAGCGCCCGGCAAGGGAGGCCCGAACCGCTTTCCGTGTGAGACGCAGGCCCCCGCAGAAGGCAGCACACGACTCCCCGCTCGTTGCAGGATGCGAGCTCTGCGGCCCTGCTTTTGCATGGAAGTCTAACCGCAAGCTTTCTAACTCGAAGCAGCAACACTGCAGAGACACCGTGCTTTAGCTACTGTCGGCCTCTGTGTGGGAGGAAGCAGTTGAGGGGGTCCTGTGGGTGAGGGCCCGGGGCCGGGCCCCATTCCGTAAGACCGGGGGAGAGACAGGCCGGACAGCAGGGAGCTCTCAACTCACATCATGCTTCGGGGGCTGGTACCGTTGCCCCGGGGGGGTGCGTGCAGGCTGAAGGACAGCCACCCCACTCGAAGGGAAAACTCGGTAGAGAATGCGTGCCCCAGCTAAAAGAGCCGCTCCCGAGGGTGGAGGCATTTTGTTGTGTGCCTGCCTGAGAGCACTGCAAGGGAGTCCCAAACCTAACTCCGAGGGAGCCGCCGGCTGCTGCACAAGGCAGCCCTCGACTCCCCCACTTGTTTCATGAAGCTAACACCGAGGCCCCGCTTTCGCATGGAAGCCTGATCGCCTGAGCTGTACCTGCAAGAAACAACATTGTACGGAAACCTTGCTTTCGCTACCATCCACCGCTCTGAGGGGGAGGGAGCAGTTTCCCGGCTACCGTGGGTGAGCGCCTGGGGAACGGGCTCCTTCCGTGCCGCCACCGAGGGAGAAGCGGCCCGGGCCAGGAAGGCACCTCTCGACTCAGCTGTTGTCACCTGGAGCTAACACTACTGCTCCGCGTGTGCACAGGAATGCTAATTGCTCCACACTGGTTTGGCAGGGAGAAGCCGCTAAAGAAGCCCCGCTTCAGCTCCTCCGCCTTGCCACAGGGTGGCGGCCATTTTCCCCTCTGATGGAGTGCAAGCCTGGGGAGGGAGTCCCAGCTGGGTTCCGGGGGAGAAATCAGCATGGGCAGAGGGCACCCTGTCGCCTCAACTCTTGTTTCGGGAAACTCGATCGGCGCTCCCGTGTGTGCGTGGAGTCCTAAGTGCCATCCAGCCAACGCCAAGGAACAAACCTGGAGAGAACGCGGGCCTCAGCACAGACGGCCCTTCCTGAGCCGAGACGTCACCTATGGGGTGCTTTTGTGAAAGCATGAGAAATGGAACCTAAACGTGACTCGGAGTGAGAAGCAGGCCTGTCAGGAAGGCTGCTGTCGACTCACGCCTTGTTTTAGGAGCTGAGCCCTGCTGCACCCTGTGTGCCTGGATGCCTAGTTCCCAGGCTGCTAAGAGCAAGAGTGAATGCTATAGAAGGACTGCGCTCTAGTTGACAGGGCCGTTCCTGAAGCCAGAGGCATTTTACAGTGCTCGTGTTGGAGAGACTGGGGACAGGGTCCCCTGCGTGAAATGGAGCGAGAAACGGGCCGGTGTGGAAGGCAGCTCTCCACTCACCTCTCCTTTCTGAGGCTACTCCCCTTGCCCCGGGCGCGCCCGCAGGCCTCAAGCCAACCCCCTAACTCAAAGGAACCACCCTGTAGAGAATTCCCGCTTCCGCTAAAAGAGCCAGGCCGGAGGCTGGAAGCGTTCTGCTGTGTGCCCGCGTGAGCGCCCGGCAAGGGAGGCCCAAACCGCTTTCCGTGTGAGACGCAGGCCCCGGCAGAAGGCAGCACACGACTCCCCGCTCGTTTCAGAAAGGGAGCACTGCGGTTCCGCTTTTGCATGGAAGTCTAACCGCAAGCGTTCTAACTGGAAACAGCAACACTGCAGAGACACCGTGCGTTAGCTACCGTCGACCTCTGTGTGGGAGGAAGCAGTTGAGGGGGTCCTGTGGGTGAGGGGGCCCGGGGCCGGGCTCCATTCCGTAAGGCCCGTGGTGGGGGGGTGGGGGAGAGACAGGCCGGACAGCAGGGAGCTCTCAACTCACACCAGGTCTCCGGGGCTGATACCGTTGCCCCGGGGGGTGCGTGCAGGCTGAAGGACAGCCACCCCACTCGAAGGGAAAACTCGGTAGAGGACGCGTGCCCCAGCTAAAACAGCCGCTCCCGAGGGTGGAGGCATTTTGTTGTGTGCGTGCGTGAGAGCACTGCAAGGGAGTCCCAAACCTAATTCCGAGGGAGCCGCCGGCTGCTGCACAAGGCAGCCCTCGACTCCCCCACTTGTTTCATGAAGCTAGCACCGAGGCCCCGCTTTCGCATGGAAGCCTGATCGCCTGCGCTGTACCTGCAAGAAACAACATTGTCCGGAAACCTTGCTTTCGCTACCATCCACCGCTCTGAGGGGGAGGGAGCAGTTTCCAGGCTACCGTGGGTGAGCGCCTGGGGAACGGGCTCCTTCCATGCCTCCACCTAGGGAGAAGCAGCCCGGGCCAGGAAGGCACCTCTCGACTCAGCTGTTGTCACCTGGAGCTAACACTACTGCTCCGGTGTGCACTGGAATGCTAAGTGCTCCACACTGGTTTGGCAGGGAGAAGCCGCTAAAGAAGCCCTGCTTCAGCTCCTCCGCCTCGCCACAGGGTGGCGGCCATTTTCCCCTCTGTTGGAGTGCAAGCCTGGGGAGGGAGTCCCAGCTGGGTTCCGGGGGAGAAATCAGCATGGGCAGAGGGCACCCTGTCGCCTCAACTCTTGTTTCGGGAAACTCGATCGGCGCTCCCGTTTGTGCGTGGAGTCCTAAGTGCCATCCAGCCAACGCCGAGGAACAGACCTGTAGAGAACGCGGGCCTCAGCACAGACGGCCCTTCCTGAGCCGGGACGTCACATATGGGGTGCTTTTGTGAAAGCATGAGAAATGGAACCTAAACGTGACTCGGAGAGAGAAGCAGGCCTGTCAGGAAGGCTGCTGTCGACTCACGCCTTGCTTTAGGAGCTGAGCCCTGCTGCACCCTGTGTGCCTGGATGCCTAGTTCCCAGGCTGCTAAGAGCAAGAATCAATGCTATAGAATGACTGCGCTGTGGCTATCGGGGCCGTTCCTGAAGCCAGAGGCATTTTACAGTGCTCGTGTTGGAGAGATGGGGGACAGGGTCCCCTGCGTGAAATGGAGCGAGAAACGGGCCGGTGCGGAAGGCAGCTCTCCACTCACCTCTCCTTTCTGAGGCTACTCCCCTTGCCCCGGGCTCGCCCGCCGGCCTCAAGCCAACCCCCTAACTCAAAGGAACCGCCCTGTAGAGAATTCCATCTTTGGCTAAAAGAACCAGGCCGGAGGCTGGAAGCCTTCTGCTGTGTGCCCGCGTGAGCACCCGGCAAGGGAGGCCCAAACCGCTTTCCGTTTGAGACGCAGGCCCCGGCAAAAGGCAGCACAAGACTCCCCGCTCGTTTCAGGAAGGGAGCACTACGGTCCCGCTTTTGCATGGAAGTCTAACCGCAAGCTTTCTAACTCGAAGCAGCAAGACTGCAGAGACACCGTGCTTTAGCTACCGTCGGCCTCTGTGTGGGAGGAAGCAGTTGAGGGGGTCCTGTGGGTGAGGGCCCGGGGCCGGGCCCCATTCCGTAACACCGGGGGAGAGACAGGCCGGACAGCAGGGAGCTCTCAACTCACATCATGCCTCGGGGGCTGGTACCGTTACCCCGGGGGGGGTGCGTGCAGGCTGAAGGACAGCCACCCCACTCGAAGGGAAAACTCGGTAGAGAATGCGTGCCCCAGCTAAAACAGCCGCTCCCGAGGGTGGAGGCATTTTGTTGTGTGCGTGCCTGAGAGCACTGCAAGGGAGTCCCAAACCTAACTCCAAGGGAGCCGCCGGCTGCTGCACAAGGCAGCCCTCGACTCCCCCACTTGTTTCATGAAGCTAGCACCGAGGCCCTGCTTTCGCATGGAAGCCTGATCGCCTGCGCTATACCTGCAAGAAACAACATTGTCCGGAAACCTTGCTTTCGCTACCATCCAGCGCTCTGAGGGGGAGGGAGCAGTTTCCCGTCTACCGTGGGTGAGCGCCTGGGGAACGGGCTCCTTCCATGCCTCCACCTAGGGAGAAGCAGCCCGGGCCAGGAAGGCACCTCTCGACTCAGCTGTTGTCACCTGGAGCTAACACTACTGCTCTGCGTGTGCACAGGAATGCTAAGTGCTCCACAGTGCTTTGGCAGGTTGAAGCTGCTCAAGAAGCCCCGCTTCAGCTCCTCCCCCTCGCCACAAGGTGGCGGCCATTTTCCCCTCTGCTGGAGTGCAAGCCTGGGGAGGGAGTCCCAGCTGGGTTCCGGGGGAGAAATCAACATGGGCAGAGGGCACCCTGTCGCCTCAACTCTTGTTTCGGGAAACTCGATCGGCGCTCCCGTGTGTGCGTGGAGTCCTAAGTGCCATCCAGCCAACGCCGAGGAACGAACCTGGAGAGAACGCGGGCCTCAGCACAGACGGCCCTTCCTGAGCCGGGACGTCACCTATGGGGTGCTTTTGTGAAAGCATGAGAAATGGAACCTAAACGTGACTCGGAGTGAGAAGCAGGCCTGTCAGGAAGGCTGCTGTCGACTCACGCCTTGTTTTAGGATCTGAGCCCTGCTGCACCCTGTGTGCCTGGATGCCTAGTTCCCAGGCTGCTAAGAGCAAGAATGAATGCTATAGAAGGCCTGCGCTCTAGTTGACAGGGCCGTTCCTGAAGCCAGAGGCATTTTACAATGCTCCTGTTGGAGAGACTGGGGACAGGGTCCCCTGCGTGAAATGGAGCGAGAAACGGGCCGGTGCGGAAGGCAGCTCTCCACTCACCTCTCCTTTCTGAGGCTACTCCCCTTGCCCGGGGCGTGCCCGCAGGCCTCAAGCCAACCCCCTAACTCAAAGGAACCACCCTGTAGAGAATTCCCGCTCCGGCTAAAAGAGCCATGCCCATGCCCGAGGCTGGAAGCGTTCTGCTGTGTGCACGCGTGAGCGCCCGGCAAGGGAGGCCCGAACCGCTCTCCGTGTGAGACGCAGGCCCCCGCAGAAGGCAGCACACGACTCCCCGCTCGTTGCAGGAAGCGAGCTCTGCGGCCCCGCTTTTGCATGGAAGTCTAACCGCAAGCTTTCTAACTCGAAGCAGCAAGACTGCAGAGACACCGTGCTTTAGCTACCGTCGGCCTCTGTGTGGGAGGAAGCAGTTGAGGGGGTCCTGTGGGTGAGGGCCCGGGGCCGGGCCCCATTCCGTAAGACCGGGGGAGAGACAGGCCGGACAGCAGGGAGCTCTCAACTCACATCATGCTTCGGGGGCTGGTACCGTTACCCCGGGGGGGTGCGTGCAGGCTGAAGGACAGCCACCCCACTCGAAGGGAAAACTCGGTAGAGAATGCGTGCCCCAGCTAAAACAGCCGCTCCCGAGGGTGGAGGCATTTTGTTGTGTGCGTGCGTGAGAGCACTGCCAGGGAGTCCCAAACCTAACTCCGAGGGAGCCGCCGGCTGCTGCACAAGGCAGCCCTCGACTCCCCCACTTGTTTCATGAAGCTAGCACCGAGGCCCCGCTTTCGCATGGAAGCCTGATCGCCTGCGCTCTACCTCCAAGAAACAACAGTGGACGGAAACCTTGCTTTCGCTACCATCCATCGCTCTGAGGGGGAGGGAGCAATTTCCCGGCTACCGTGGGTGAGCGCCTGGGGAACGGGCTCCTTCCATGCCGCGACCTAGGGAGAGGCAGCCCGGGCCAGGAAGGCACCTCTCGACTCAGCTGTTGTCACCTGGAGCTAACACTACTGCTCCGCGTGTGCACTGGAATGCTAAGTGCTCCACACTGGTTTGGCAGGGAGAAGCCTCTAAAGAAGCCCCGCTTCAGCTCCTCCGCCTCCCCACAGGGTGGCGGCCATTTTCCCCTCTGCTGGAGTGCAAGCCTGGGGAGGGAGTCCCAGCTGGGTTCCGGGGGAGAAATCAGCATGGGCAGAGGGCACCCTGTCGCCTCAACTCTTGTTTCGGGAAACTCGATCGGCGCTCCCGTGTGTGCGTGCAGTCCTAAGTGCCATCCAGCCAACGCCGAGGAACAAACCTGAAGAGAACGCGGGCCTCAGCAAAGATGGCCCTTCCTGAGCCGGACCGTCACCTCTGGTGTGCTTTTGTGAAAGCATGAGAAATGGAACCTAAACGTGACTCGGAGAGAGAAGCAGGCCTGTCAGGAAGGCTGCTGTCGACTCACGCCTTGGTTTAGGAGCTGAGCCCTGCTGCACCCTGTGAGCCTGGATGCCTAGTTCCCAGGCTGCTAAGAGCAAGAATCAATGCTATAGAAAGACCACGCTGTGGCTATCGGGGCCGTTCCTGAAGCCAGAGGCATTTTACAGTGCTCGTGTTGGAGAGACGGGGGACAGGGTCCCCTGCGTGAATTGGAGCGAGAAAGGGGCCGGTGCGGAACGCAGCTCTCCACTCACCTCTCCTTTCTGAGGCTACTCCCCTTGCCCGGGGCGTGCCCGCAGGCCTCAAGCCAACCCCCTAACTCAAAGGAACCGCCCTGTAGAGAATTCCCGCTTTGGCTAAAAGAACCATGCCGGAGGCTAGAAGACTTCTGCTGTGTGCCCGCGTGAGCGCCCGGCAAGGGAGGCCCAAACCGCTTTCCGTGTGAGACGCAGGCCCCGGCAGAAGGCAGCACACGACTCCCCGCTCGTTTCAGGAAGGGAGCACTGCGGTCCCGCTTTTGCATAGAAGTATAACCGCAAGCCTTCTAACTCGAAGCAGCAACACTGCAGAGACACCGTGCTTTAGCCACCATCGACCTCTGTGTGGGAGGAAGCAGTTGAGGGGGTCCTGTGGGTTAGGGGGCCCGGGGTCGGGCTCCATTCCGTAAGGCCCGGGGAGGGGTGGTGGGGGGGTGGGGGGGAGACAGGCCGGACAGCAGGGAGCTCTCAACTCACACCAGGCCTCCGGGGCTGGTACCGTTGCCCCGGGGGGTGCGTGCAGGCTCAAGTACAGCCACCCCACTCGAAGGGAAAACTCGGTGGAAGACGCGTGCCCCAGCTAAAACAGCCGCTCCCGAGGGTGGAGGCATTTTGTTGTGTGCGTGCCTGAGAGCACTGCAAGGGAGTCCCAAACCTAATTCCGAGGGAGCCGCCGGCTGCTGCACAAGGCAGGACTCGACTCCCCCACTTGTTTCATGAAGCTAGCACCGAGGCCACGCTTTCGCATGGAAGCCTGATCGCCTGCGCTCTACCTCCAAGAAACAACAGTGTAGGGAAACCGTGCTTTCGCTACCATCCACCGCTCTTAGTGGGAGGGAGCAGTTTCCCGGCTACCGTGGGTGAGCGCCAGGGCAACGGGCTCCTTCCATGCCGCCACCGAGGGAGAAGCAGCCCGGGCCAGGAAGGCACCTCTCGACTCAGCTGTTGTCACCTGGAGCTAACACTACTGCACCGCGTGTGCACTGGAATGCTAAGTGCTCCACACTGGTTTGGCAGGGAGAAGCCGCTAAAGAAGCCCCGCTTCAGCTCCTCCTCCTCGCCACAGGGTGGCGGCCATTTTCCCCTCTGCTGGAGTGCAAGCCTGGGGAGGGAGTCCCAGCTGGGTTGCGGGGGAGAAATCAGCGTGGGCAGAGGGCACCCTGTCGCCTCAACTCTTGTTTCGCGAAACTCGATCGGCGCTCCCGTGTGTGCGTGCAGTCCTAAGTGCCATCCAGCCAACGCCGAGGAACAGACCTGTAGAGAACGCGGGCTTCAGCAAAGATGGCCCTTCCTGATCCGGACCGTCACCTCTGGTGTGCTTTTGTGAAAGCATGAGAAATGGAACCTAAACGTGACTCGGAGTGAGAAGCAGGCCTGTCAGGAAGGCTGCTGTCGACTCACGCCTTGCTTTAGGAGCTGAGCCCTGCTGCACCCTGTGAGCCTGGATGCCTAGTTCCCAGGCTGCTAAGAGCAAGAATCAATGCTATAGAAAGACTGCGCTGTGGCTATCGGGGCCGTTCCTGAAGCCAGAGGCATTTTACAGTGCTCGTGTTGGAGAGACGGGGGACAGGGTCCCCTGCGTGAAATGGAGCGAGAAACGGGCCGGTGCGGAAGGCAGCTCTCCACTCACCTCTCCTTTCTGAGGCTACTCCCCTTGCCCGGGCGTGCCCGCAGGCCTCAAGCCAACCCCCTAACTCAAAGGAAACACCCTGTAGAGAATTCCCGCTCCGGCTAAAAGAGCCATGCCCATGCCGGAGGCTGGAAGCGTTCTGCTGTGTGCCCGCGGGAGCGCCCGGCAAGGGAGGCCCAAACCGCTTTCCGTGTGAGACGCAGGCCCCCGCAGAAGGCAGCAAACGACTCCCCGCTTTTTGCAGGAAGCGAGCACTGCGGCCCCGCTTTTGCATGGAAGTCTAACCACAAGCGTTCTAACTCGAAGCAGCAACACTGCAGAGACACCCTGCTTTACCTACCGTCGGCCTCTGTGTGGGAGGAAGCAGTTGAGGGGGTCCTGTGGGTGAGGGCCCGGGGCCGGGACCCATTCCGAAAGACCGGGGGAGAGACAGGCCGGACAGCAGGGAGCTCTCAACTCACATCATGCCTCGGGGGCTGGTACCGTTACCCCGGGGGGGTGCGTGCAGGCTGAAGGACAGCCACCCCACTCGAAGGGAAAACTCGGTAGAGAATGCGTGCCCCAGCTAAAAGAGCCGCTCCCGAGGGTGGAGGCATTTTGTTGTGTGCGTGCCTGAGAGCACTGCAAGGGAGTCCCAAACCTAACTCCGAGGGAGCCGCCGGCTGCTGCACAAGGCAGCCCTCGACTCCCCCACTTGTTTCATGAAGCTAACACCGAGGCCCCGCTTTCGCATGGAACCCTGATCGCCTGCGCGCTACCTCCAAGAAACAACAGTGTACGGAAACCTTGCTTTCGCTACCATCCACCGCTCTGAGGGGGAGGGAGCAGTTTCCCGGCTACCGTGGGTGAGCGCCTGGGGAACGGGCTCCTTCCGTGCCGCCACCGAGGGAGAAGCGGCCCGGGCCAGGAAGGCACCTCTCGACTCAGCTGTTGTCACCTGGAGCTAACACTACTGCTCCGCGTGTGCACAGGAATGCTAAGTGCTCCACACTGGTTTGGCAGGGAGAAGCCGCTAAAGAAGCCCCGCTTCAGCTCCTCCGCCTCGCCACAGGGTGGCGGCCATTTTCCCCTCTGATGGAGTGCAAGCCTGGGGAGGGAGTCCCAGCTGGGTTCCGGGGGAGAAATCAGCATGGGCAGAGGGCACCCTGTCGCCTCAACTCTTGTTTCGGGAAACTCGATCGGCGCTCCCGTGTGTGCGTGGAGTCCTAAGTGCCATCCAGCCAACGCCAAGGAACAAACCTGGAGAGAACGCGGGCCTCAGCACAGACGGCCCTTCCTGAGCCGAGACGTCACCTATGGGGTGCTTTTGTGAAAGCATGAGAAATGGAACCTAAACGTGACTCGGAGTGAGAAGCAGGCCTGTCAGGAAGGCTGCTGTCGACTCACGCCTTGTTTTAGGAGCTGAGCCCTGCTGCACCCTGTGTGCCTGGATGCCTAGTTCCCAGGCTGCTAAGAGCAAGAGTGAATGCTATAGAAGGACTGCGCTCTAGTTGACAGGGCCGTTCCTGAAGCCAGAGGCATTTTACAGTGCTCGTGTTGGAGAGACTGGGGACAGGGTCCCCTGCGTGAAATGGAGCGAGAAACGGGCCGGTGCGGAAGGCAGCTCTCCACTCACCTGTCCTTTCTGAGGCTACTCCCCTTGCCCCGGGCGCGCCCGCAGGCCTCAAGCCAACCCCCTAACTCAAAGGAACCACCCTGTAGAGAATTCCCGCTTCGGCTAAAAGAGCCAGGCCGGAGGCTGGAAGCGTTCTGCTGTGTGCCCGCGTGAGCGCCCGGCAAGGGAGGCCCAAACCGCTTTCCGTGTGAGACGCAGGCCCCCGCAGAAGCCAGCACACGACTCCCCGCTCGTTGCAGGATGCGAGCTCTGCGGCCCTGCTTTTGCATGGAAGTCTAACCGCAAGCTTTCTAACTCGAAGCAGCAACACTGCAGAGACACCGTGCTTTAGCTACCGTCGGCCTCTGTGTGGGAGGAAGCAGTTGAGGGGGTCCTGTGGGTGAGGGCCCGGGGCCGGGCCCCATTCCGTAAGACCGGGGGAGAGACAGACCGGACAGCAGGGAGCTCTCAACTCACATCATGCTTCGGGGGCTGGTACCGTTGCCCCGGCGGGGTGCGTGCAGGCTGAAGGACAGCCACCCCACTCGAAGGGAAAACTCGGTAGAGAATGCGTGCCCCAGCTAAAACAGCCGCTCCCGAGGGTGGAGGCATTTTGTTGTGTGCGTGCCTGAGAGCACTGCAAGGGAGTCCCAAACCTAACTCCGAGGGAGCCGCCGGCTGCTGCACAAGGCAGCCCTCGACTCCCCCACTTGTTTCATGAAGCTAGCACCGAGGCCCCGCTTTCGCATGGAAGCCTGATCGCCTGCGCTATACCTGCAAGAAACAACATTGTCCGGAAACCTTGCTTTCGCTACCATCCAGCGCTCTGAGGGGGAGGGAGCAGTTTCCCGTCTACCGTGGGTGAGCGCCTGGGGAACGGGCTCCTTCCATGCCGCCACCTAGGGAGAAGCAGCCCGGGCCAGGAAGGCACCTCTCGACTCAGCTGTTGTCACCTGGAGCTAACACTACTGCTCTGCGTGTGCACAGGAATGCTAAGTGCTCCACAGTGCTTTGGCAGGTTGAAGTTGCTAAAGAAGCCCCGCTTCAGCTCCTCCCCCTCGCCACAAGGTGGCGGCCATTTTCCGCTCTGCTGGAGTGCAAGCCTGGGGAGGGAGTCCCAGCTGGGTTCCGGGGGAGAAATCAACATGGGCAGAGGGCACCCTGTCGCCTCAACTCTTGTTTCGGGAAACTCGATCGGCGCTCCCGTGTGTGCGTGGAGTCCTAAGTGCCATCCAGCCAACGCCGAGGAACGAACCTGGAGAGAACGCGGGCCTCAGCACAGACGGCCCTTCCTGAGCCGGGACGTCACCTATGGGGTGCTTTTGTGAAAGCATGAGAAATGGAACCTAAACGTGACTCGGAGTGAGAAGCAGGCCTGTCAGGAAGGCTGCTGTCGACTCACGCCTTGTTTTAGGAGCTGAGCCCTGCTGCACCCTGTGTGCCTGGATGCCTAGTTCCCAGGCTGCTAAGAGCAAGAGTGAATGCTATAGAAGGCCTGCGCTCTAGTTGACAGGGCCGTTCCTGAAGCCAGAGGCATTTTACAATGCTCCTGTTGGAGAGACTGGGGACAGGGTCCCCTGCGTGAAATGGAGCGAGAAACGGGCCGGTGCGGAAGGCAGCTCTCCACTCACCTCTCCTTTCTGAGGCTACTCCCCTTGCCCCGGGCGCGCCCGCAGGCCTCAAGCCAACCCCCTAACTCAAAGGAACCACCCTGTAGAGAATTCCCGCTTCGGCTAAAAGAGCCAGGCCGGAGGATGGAAGCGTTCTGCTGTGTGCCCGCGTGAGCACCCGGCAAGGGAGGCCCAAACCGCTTTCCGTGTGGGACGCAGGCCCCGGCAGAAGGCAGCACACGACTCCCCGCTCGTTTCAGGAAGGGAGCACTGCGGTTCCGCTTTTGCATGGAAGTCTAACCGCAAGCGTTCTAACTCGAAGCAGCAACACTGCAGAGACACCGTTCGTTAGCTACCGTCGACCTCTGCGTGGGAGGAAGCAGTTGAGGGGGTCCTGTGGGTGAGGGGGCCCGGGGCCGGGCTCCATTCCGTAAGGCCCGGGGTGGGGGTGTGGGGGAGAGACAGGCCGGACAGCAGGGAGCTCTCAACTCACACCAGGTCTCCGGGGCTGGTACCGTTGCCCCGGGGGGTGCGTGCAGGCTCAAGTACAGCCACCCCACTCGAAGGGAAAACTCGGTGGAAGACGCGTGCCCCAGCTAAAACAGCCGCTCCCGAGGGTGGAGGCATTTTGTTGTGTGCGTGCCTGAGAGCACTGCAAGGGAGTCCCAAACCTAATTCCGAGGGAGCCGCCGGCTGCTGCACAAGGCAGGACTCGACGCCCCCACTTGTTTCATGAAGCTAGCACCGAGGCCACGCTTTCGCATGGAAGCCTGATCGCCTGCGCTCTACCTCCAAGAAACAACAGTGTAGGGAAACCGTGCTTTCGCTACCATCCACCGCTCTTAGTGGGAGGGAGCAGTTTCCCGGCTACCGTGGGTGAGCGCCAGGGCAACGGGCTCCTTCCATGCCGCCACCGAGGGAGAAGCAGCCCGGGCCAGGAAGGCACCTCTCGACTCAGCTGTTGTCACCTGGAGCTAACACTACTGCACCGCGTGTGCACTGGAATGCTAAGTGCTCCACACTGGTTTGGCAGGGAGAAGCCGCTAAAGAAGCCCCGCTTCAGCTCCTCCTCCTCGCCACAGGGTGGCGGCCATTTTCCCCTCTGCTGGAGTGCAAGCCTGGGGAGGGAGTCCCAGCTGGGTTGCGGGGGAGAAATCAGCGTGGGCAGAGGGCACCCTGTCGCCTCAACTCTTGTTTCGCGAAACTCGATCGGCGCTCCCGTGTGTGCGTGCAGTCCTAAGTGCCATCCAGCCAACGCCGAGGAACAGACCTGTAGAGAACGCGGGCTTCAGCAAAGATGGCCCTTCCTGATCCGGACCGTCACCTCTGGTGTGCTTTTGTGAAAGCATGAGAAATGGAACCTAAACGTGACTCGGAGTGAGAAGCAGGCCTGTCAGGAAGGCTGCTATCGACTCACGCCTTGCTTTAGGAGCTGAGCCCTGCTGCAGCCTGTGAGCCTGGATGCCTAGTTCCCAGGCTGCTAAGAGCAAGAATCAATGCTATAGAAAGACTGCGCTGTGGCTATCGGGGCCGTTCCTGAAGCCAGAGGCATTTTACAGTGCTCGTGTTGGAGAGACGGGGGACAGGGTCCCCTGCGTGAAATGGAGCGAGAAACGGGCCGGTGCGGAAGGCAGCTCTCCACTCACCTCTCCTTTCTGAGGCTACTCCCCTTGCCCGGGCGTGCCCGCAGGCCTCAAGCCAACCCCCTAACTCAAAGGAAACACCCTGTAGAGAATTCCCGCTCCGGCTAAAAGAGCCATGCCCATGCCGGAGGCTGGAAGCGTTCTGCTGTGTGCCCGCGGGAGCGCCCGGCAAGGGAGGCCCAAACCGCTTTCCGTGTGAGACGCAGGACCCCGCAGAAGGCAGCAAACGACTCCCCGCTTTTTGCAGGAAGCGAGCACTGCGGCCCCGCTTTTGCATGGAAGTCTAACCACAAGCGTTCTAACTCGAAGCAGCAACACTGCAGAGACACCCTGCTTTACCTACCGTCGGCCTCTGAGTGGGAGGAAGCAGTTGAGGGGGTCCTGTGGGTGAGGGCCCGGGGCCGGGACCCATTCCGTAAGACCGAGGGAGAGACAGGCTGGACAGCAGGGAGCTCTCAACTCACATCATGCTTCGGGGGCTGGTACCGTTGCCCCGGGGGGGTGCGTGCAGGCTGAAGGACAGCCACCCCACTCGAAGGGAAAACTCGGTAGAGAATGCGTGCCCCAGCTAAAACAGCCGCTCCCGAGGGTGGAGGCATTTTGTTTTGTGCGTGCCTGAGAGCACTGCAAGGGAGTCCCAAACCTAATTCCGAGGGAGCCGCCGGCTGCTGCACAAGGCAGCCCTCGACTCCCCCACTTGTTTCATGAAGCTAGCACCGAGGCCCCTCTTTCGCATGGAAGCCTGATCGCCTGCGCTGTACCTGCAAGAAACAACATTGTACGGAAACCTTGCTTTCGCTACCATCCACCGCTCTGAGGGGGAGGGAGCAGTTTCCCGGCTACCGTGGGTGAGCGCCTGGGGAACGGGCTCCTTCCGTGCCGCCACCGAGGGAGAAGCAGCCCGGGCCAGGAAGGCACCTCTCGACTCAGCTGTTGTCACCTGCAGCTAACACTACTGCTCCACGTGTGCACTGGAATGCTAAGTGCTCCACACTGGTTTCGCAGGGAGAAGCCGCTAAAGAAGCCCCGCTTCAGCTCCTCCGCCTCGCCACAGGGTGGCGGCCATTTTCCCCTCTGCTGGAGGGCAAGCCTGGGGAGGGAGTCGCAGCTGGGTTCCGGGGGAGAAATCAGCATGGGCAGAGGGCACCCTGTCGCCTCAACTCTTGTTTCGGGAAACTCGATCGGCGCTCCCGTGTGTGCGTGCAGTCCTAAGTGCCATCCAGCCAACGCCGAGGAACAAACCTGTAGAGAATGCGGGCCTCAGCAAGAAGGCCCTTCCTGAGCCGGACCGTCACCTCTGGTGTGCTTTTGTGAAAGCATGAGAAATGGAACCTAAACGTGACTCGGAGAGAGAAGCAGGCCTGTCAGGAAGGCTGCTGTCGACTCACGCCTTGCTTTAGGAGCTGAGACCTGCTGCACCCTGTGTGCCTGGATGCCTAGTTCCCAGGCTGCTAAGAGCAAGAATCAATGCTATAGAATGACTGCGCTCTAGTTGACAGGGCCGTTCCTGAAGCCAGAGGCATTTTACAGTTCTCGTGTTGGAGAGACTGGGGACAGGGTCCCCTGCGTGAAATGGAGCGAGAAAGGGGCCGGTGCGGAAGGCAGCTCTCCACTCACCTCTCCTTTCTGAGGCTACTCCCCTTGCCCGGGGCGCGCCCGCAGGCCTCAAGCCAACCCCCTAACTCAAAGGAACCACCCTGTAGAGAATTCCCGCTTTGGCTAAAAGAACCAGGCCGGAGGCTCTAAGCGTTCTGCTGTGTGCCCGCGTGAGCGCCCGGCAAGGGAGGCCCAAACCGCTTTCCGTGTGAGACGCAGGCCCCGGCAGAAGGCAGCACACGACTCCCCGCTCGTTTCAGGAAGGGAGCACTGCGGTCCCGCTTTTGCATAGAAGTCTAACCGCAAGCGTTCTAACTAGAAGCAGCAACACTGCAGAGACACCGTGCTTTAGCCACCAGCGACCTCTGTGTGGGAGGAAGCAGTTGAGGGGGTCCTGTGTGTTAGGGGGCCCGGGGCCGGGCTCCATTCCGTAAGGCCCGGGGTGGGGGGGTGGGGGGGTGCGGGGGAGACAGGCCGGACAGCAGGGAGCTCTCAACTCACACCAGGCCTACGGGGCTGGTACCGTTGCCCCGGGGGGTGCGTGCAGGCTCAAGTACAGCCACCCCACTCGAAGGGAAAACTCGGTAGAAGACGCGTGCCCCAGCTAAAACAGCCGCTCCCGAGGGTGGAGGCATTTTGTTGTGTGCGTGCCTGAGAGCACTGCAAGGGAGTCCCAAACCTAACTCCGAGGGAGCCGCCGGCTGCTGCACAAGGCAGCCCTCGACTCCCCCACTTGTTTCATGAAGCTAGCACCGAGGCCCCGCTTTCGCATGGAAGCCTGATCGCCTGCGCTCTACCTCCAAGAAACAACAGTGTACGGAAACCGTGCTTTCGCTACCATCCACCGCTCTGAGTGGGAGGGAGCAGTTTCCCGGCTACCGTGGGTGAGCGCCTGGGGAACGGGCTCCTCCCATGCCGCCACCGAGGGAGAAGCAGCCCGGGCCAGGAAGGCACCTCTCGACTCAGCTGTTGTCACCTGGAGCTAACACTACTGCTCCGCGTGTGCACTGGAATGCTAAGTGATCCACACTGGTTTCGCAGGGAGAAGCCGCTAAAGAAGCCCCGCTTCAGCTCCTCCGCCTCGCCACAGGGTGGCGGCCATTTTCCCCTCTGCTGGAGTGTAAGCCTGGGGAGGGAGTCCCAGCTGGGTTCCGGGGGAGAAATCAGCATGGGCAGAGGGCACCCCGTCGCCTCAACTCTTGTTTCAGGAAACTCGATCGGCGCTCCCATGAGTGCGTGGAGTCCTAAGTGCCATCCAGCTAACGCCGAGGAACAGACCTGTAGAGAACGCGGGCCTCAGCACAGACGGCCCTTCCTGAGCCGGGACGTCACCTATGGGGTGCTTTTGTGAAAGCATGAGAAATGGAACCTAAACGTGACTCGGAGAGAGAAGCAGGCCTGTCAGGAAGGCTGCTGTCGACTCACGCCTTGCTTTAGGAGCTGAGCCCTGCTGCACCCTGTGTGCCTGGATGCCTAGTTCCCAGGCTGCTAAGAGCAAGAGTGAATGCTATAGAAGGGCTGCGTTCTAGTTGACAGGGCCGTTCCTGAAGCCAGAGGCATTTTACAGTTCTCGTGTTGGAGAGACTGGGGACAGGGTCCCCTGCGTGAAATGGAGCGAGAAAGGGGCCGGTGCGGAAGGCAGCTCTCCACTCACCTCTCCTTTCTGAGGCTACTCCCCTTGCCCCGGGCGCGCCCGCAGGCCTCAAGCCAACCCCCTAACTCAAAGGAACCACCCTGTAGAGAATTCCCGCTTTGGCTAAAAGAACCAGGCTGGAGGCTCTAAGCGTTCTGCTGTGTGCCCGCGTGAGCGCCCGGCAAGGGAGGCCCAAACCGCTTTCCGTGTGAGACGCAGGCCCCGGCAGAAGGCAGCACACGACTCCCCGCTCGTTTCAGGAAGGGAGCACTGCGGTTTCGCTTTTGCATGGAAGTCTAACCGCAAGCGTTCTAACTGGAAGCAGCAACACTGCAGAGACACCGTGCGTTAGCTACCGTCGACCTCTGTGTGGGAGGAAGCAGTTGAGGGGGTCCTGTGGGTGATGGCCCGGGGCCGGGCCCCATTCCGTAAGACCGGGGGAGAGAGAGGCCGGACAGCAGGGAGCTCTCAACTCACATCATGCTTCGGGGGCTGGTACCGTTACCCCGGGGGGGTGCGTGCAGGCTGAAGGACAGCCACCCCACTCGAAGGGAAAACTCGGTAGAGAATGCGTGCCCCAGCTAAAACAGCCGCTCTCGAGGGTGGAGGCATTTTGTTGTGTGCGTGCCTGAGAGCACTGCAAGGGAGTCCCAAACCTAACTCCGTGGGAGCCGACGGCTGCTGCACAAGGCAGCCCTCGACTCCCCCACTTGTTTCATGAAGCTAGCACCGAGGCCCCGCTTTTGCATGGAAGTCTGATCGCCTGCGCTCTACCTCCAAGAAACAACATTGTTCGGAAACCTTGCTTTCGTTACCCTCCAGCGCTCTGAGGGGGAGGGAGCAGTTTCCCGGCTACCGTGGGTGAGCGCCTCGGGAACGGGCTCCTTCTGTGCCGCCACCGCCACCGAGGGAGAAGCAGCCCGGGCCAGGAAGGCACCTCTCGACTCAGCTGTTGTCACCTGGAGCTAACACTACTGCTCCGCGTGTGCACAGGAATGCTAAGTGCTCCACACTGGTTTGGCAGGGAGAAGCCGCTAAAGAAGCCCCGCTTCAGCTCCTCCGCCTCGCCACAGGGTGGCGGCCATTTTCCCCTCTGATGGAGTGCAAGCCTGGGGAGGGAGTCCCAGCTGGGTTCCGGGGGAGAAATCAGCATGGGCAGAGGGCACCCTGTCGCCTCAACTCTTGTTTCGGGAAACTCGATCGGCGCTCCCGTGTGTGCGTGGAGTCCTAAGTGCCATCCAGCCAACGCCGAGGAACAAACCTGGAGAGAACGCGGGCCTCAGCACAGACGGCCCTTCCTGAGCCGGGACGTCACCTATGGGGTGCTTTTGTGAAAGCATGAGAAATGGAACGTAAACGTGACTCGGAGTGAGAAGCAGGCCTGTCAGGAAGGCTGCTGTCGACTCACGCCTTGCTTTAGGAGCTGAGCCCTGCTGCACCCTGTGTGCCTGGATGCCTAGTTCCCAGGCTGCTAAGAGCAAGAGTGAATGCTATAGAAGGGCTGCGCTCTAGTTGACAGGGCCGTTCCTGAAGCCAGAGGCATTTTACAGTTCTCGTGTTGGAGAGACTGGGGACAGGGTCCCCTGCGTGAAATGGAGCGAGAAAGGGGCCGGTGCGGAAGGCAGCTCTCCACTCACCTCTCCTTTCTGAGGCTACTCCCCTTGCCCCGGGCGCGCCCGCAGGCCTCAAGCCAACCCCCTAACTCAAAGGAACCACCCTGTAGAGAATTCCCGCTCCGGCTAAAAGAGCCATGCCCATGCCGGAGGCTGGAAGCGTTCTGCTGTGTGCACGCGTGAGCGCCCGGCATGGGAGGCCCAAACCGCTTTCCGTGTGAGACGCAGGCCCCGGCAGAAGGCAGCACACGCTCCCCGCTCGTTTCAGGAAGGGAGCACTGTGGTCCCGCTTTTGCATAGCAGTCTAACCGCAAGCGTTCTAACTCGAAGCAGCAACACTGCAGAGACACCGTGCTTTAGCCACCATCGACCTCTGTGTGGGAGGAAGCAGTTGAGGGGGTCCTGTGGGTTAGGGGGCCCGGGGCCGGGCTCCATTCCGTAAGGCCCGGGGTGGGGGGGTGGGGGGGTGGGGGGGAGACAGGCCGCACAGCAGGGAGCTCTCAACTCACACCAGGCCTCCGGGGCTGGTACCGTTGCCCCGGGGGGTGCGTGCAGGCTCAAGTACAGCCACCCCACTCGAAGGGAAAACTCGGTAAAAGACGCGTGCCCCAGCTAAAACAGCCGCTCCCGAGGGTGGAGGCATTTTGTTGTGTGAGTGCCTGAGAGCACTGCAAGGGAGTCCCAAACCTAATTCCGAGGGAGCCGCCGGCTGCTGCACAAGGCAGCCCTCGACTCCCCCACTTGTTTCATGAAGCTAGCACCGAGGCCCGGCTTTCGCATGGAAGCCTGATCGCCTGCGCTGTACCTGCAAGAAACAACATTGTACTGAAACCTTGCTTTCGCTACCATCCACCGCTCTGAGGGGGAGGGAGCAGTTTCCCGGCTACCGTGGGTGAGCGCCTGGGGAATGGGCTCCTTCTGTGCCGCCACCGCCACCGAGGGAGAAGCAGCCCGGGCCAGGAAGGCACCTCTCGACTCAGCTGTTGTCACCTGGAGCTAACACTACTGCTCCGCGTGTGCACTGGAATGCTAAGTGCTCCACACTGGTTTCGCAGGGAGAAGCCGCTAAAGAAGCCCTGCTTCAGCTCCTCCGCCTCGCCACAGGGTGGCGGCCATTTTCCCCTCTGCTGGAGTGCAAGCCTGGGGAGGGAGTCCCAGCTGGGTTCCGGGGGAGAAATCAGCATGGGCAGAGGGCACCCTGTCGCCTCAACTCTTGTTTCGCGAAACTCGATCGGCGCTCCCGTGTGTGCGTGCAGTCCTAAGTGCCATCCAGCCAACGCCGAGGAACAAACCTGTAGAGAACGCGGGCCTCAGCAAGAAGGCCCTTCCTGAGCCGGACCGTCACCTCTGGTGTGCTTTTGTGAAAGCATGAGAAAAGGAACCTAAACGTGACTCGGAGAGAGAAGCAGGCCTGTCAGGAAGGCTGCTGTCGACTCACGCCTTGCTTTAGGAGCTGAGCCCTGCTGCACCCTGTGTGCCTGGATGCCTAGTTCCCAGGCTGCTAAGAGCAAGAATCAATGCTATAGAATGACTGCGCTGTGGCTATCGGGGCCGTTCCTGAAGCCAGAGGCATTTTACAGTGCTCGTGTTGGAGAGACGGTGGACAGGGTCCCCTGCGTGAAATGGAGCGAGAAACGGGCCGGTGCGGAAGGGAGCTCTCCACTCACCTGTCCTTTCTGAGGCTACTCCCCTTGCCCGGGCCGTGCCCGCAGGCCTCAAGCCAACCCCCTAACTCAAAGGAACCACCCTGTAGAGAATTCCCGCTCCGGCTAAAACAGCCATGCCCATGCCGGAGGCTGAAGCGTTCTGCTGTGTGCACGCGTGAGCGCCCGGCAAGGGAGGCCCGAACCGCTTTCCGTGTGAGACGCAGGCCCCCGCAGAAGGCAGCACACGACTCCCCGCTCGTTGCAGGATGCGAGCTCTGCGGCCCTGCTTTTGCATGGAAGTCTAACCGCAAGCTTTCTAACTCGAAGCAGCAACACTGCAGAGACACCGTGCTTTAGCTACCGTCGGCCTCTGTGTGGGAGGAAGCAGTTGAGGGGGTCCTGTGGGTGAGGGCCCGGGGCCGGGCCCCATTCCGTAAGACCGGGGGAGAGACAGGCCGGACAGCAGGGAGCTCTCAACTCACATCATGCTTCGGGGGCTGGTACCGTTGCCCCGGGGGGGTGCGTGCAGGCTGAAGGACAGCCACCCCACTCGAAGGGAAAACTCGGTAGAGAATGCGTGCCCCAGCTAAAACAGCCGCTCCCGAGGGTGGAGGCATTTTGTTGTGTGCCTGCCTGAGAGCACTGCAAGGGAGTCCCAAACCTAACTCCAAGGGAGCCGCCGGCTGCTGCACAAGGCATCCCTCGACTCCCCCACTTGTTTCATGAAGCTAGCACCGAGGCCCCCCTTTCGCATGGAAGCCTGATCGCCTGAGCTGTACCTGCAAGAAACAACATTGTACGGAAACCTTGCTTTCGCTACCATCCAGCGCTCTGAGGGGGAGGGAGCAGTTTCCCGGCTACCGTGGGTGAGCGCCTGGGGAACGGGCTCCTTCCATGCCGCCACCTAGGGAGAAGCAGCCCGGGCCAGGAAGGCACCTCTCCACTCAGCTGTTGTCACCTGAAGCTAACACTACTGCTCCGCGTGTGCACAGGAATACTAAGTGCTCCACAGTGGTTTGGCATGTTGAAGCTGCTAAAGAAGCCCAGCTTCAGCTCCTCCGCCTCGCCACAGGGTGGCGGCCATTTTCCCCTCTGCTGGAGTGCAAGCCTGGGGAGGGAGTCCCAGCTGGGTTCCGGGGGAGAAATCAACATGGGCAGAGGGCACCCTGTCGCCTCAACTCTTGTTTCGGGAAACTCGATCGGCGCTCCCGTGTGTGCGTGGAGTCCTAAGTGCCATCCAGCCAACGCCGAGGAACAAACCTGGAGAGAACGTGGGCCTCAGCACAGACGGCCCTTCCTGAGCCGGGACGTCACATATGGGGTGCTTTTGTGAAAGCATGAGAAATGGAACCTAAACGTGACTCGGAGTGAGAAGCAGGCCTGTCAGGAAGGCTGCTGTCGACTCACGCCTTGTTTTAGGAGCTGAGCCCTGCTGCACCCTGTGTGCCTGGATGCCTAGTTCCCAGGCTGCTAAGAGCAAGGGTGAATGCTATAGAAGGACTGCGCTCTAGTTGACAGGGCCGTTCCTGAAGCCAGAGGCATTTTACAGTGCTCGTGTTGGAGAGACGGGGGACAGGGTCCCCTGCGTGAAATGGAGCGAGAAAGGGGCCGGTGCGCAAGGCAGCTCTCCACTCACCTCTCCTTTCTGAGGCTACTCCCCTTGCCCCGGGCGCGCCCGCAGGCCTCAAGCCAACCCCCTAACTCAAAGGAACCACCCTGTAGAGAATTCCCGCTCCGGCTAAAAGAGCCATGCCCATGCCGGAGGCTGGAAGCGTTCTGCTGTGTGCACGCGTGAGCGCCCGGCATGGGAGGCCCAAACCGCTTTCCGTGTGAGACGCAGGCCCCGGCAGAAGGCAGCACACGCTCCCCGCTCGTTTCAGGAAGGGAGCACTGTGGTCCCGCTTTTGCATAGCAGTCTAACCGCAAGCGTTCTAACTCGAAGCAGCAACACTGCAGAGACACCGTGCTTTAGCCACCATCGACCTCTGTGTGGGAGGAAGCAGTTGAGGGGGTCCTGTGGGTTAGGGGGCCCGGGGCCGGGCTCCATTCCGTAAGGCCCGGGGTGGGGGGGTGGGGGGGTGGGGGGGAGACAGGCCGCACAGCAGGGAGCTCTCAACTCACACCAGGCCTCCGGGGCTGGTACCGTTGCCCCGGGGGGTGCGTGCAGGCTCAAGTACAGCCACCCCACTCGAAGGGAAAACTCGGTAAAAGACGCGTGCCCCAGCTAAAACAGCCGCTCCCGAGGGTGGAGGCATTTTGTTGTGTGCGTGCCTGAGAGCACTGCAAGGGAGTCCCAAACCTAACTCCGAGGGAGCCATCGGCTGCTGCCCAAGGCAGCCCTCGACTCCCCCACTTGTTTCATGAAGCTAGCACCGAGGCCCCGCTTTCGCATGGAAGCCTGATCGCCTGCGCTCTACCTCCAAGAAACAACAGTGTACGGAAATCGTGCTTTCGCTACCATCCACCGCTCTGAGTGGGAGGGAGCAGTTTCCCGGCTACCGTGGGTGAGCGCCTGGGGAACGGGCTCCTTCCGTGCCGCCACCGAGGGAGATGCGGCCCGGGCCAGGAAGGCACCTCTCGACTCAGCTGTTGTCACCTGGAGGAACACTACTGCTCCGCGTGTGCACAGGAATGCTAAGGGCTCCACACTGGTTTGGCAGGTTGAAGGCCCTAAAGAAGCCCCGCTTCAGCTCCTCAGCCTTGCCACAGGGTGGCGGCCATTTTCCCCTCTGCTGGAGTGCAAGCCTGGGGAGGGAGTCCCAGCTGGGTTCCGGGGGAGAAATCAGCATGGGCAGAGGGCACCCTGTCGCCTCAACTCTTGTTTCGGGAAACACGATCGGCGCTCCCGTGTGTGCGTGAATTCGTAAGTGCCATCCAGCCAACGCCGAGGAACAAACCTGGAGAGAACGAGGGCCTCAGCACAGAGGGCCCTTCCTGAGCCGGGACGTCACCTATGGGGTGCTTTTGTGAAAGCAGGAGAAATGGAACCTAAACGTGACTCGGAGTGAGAAGCAGGCCTGTCAGGAAGGCTGCTGTCGACTCACGCCTTGTTTTAGGAGCTGAGCCCTGCTGCACCCTGTGTGCCTGAATGCCTTGTTCCCAGGCTGCTAAGAGCAAGAGTGAATGCTATAGAAGGACTGCGCTCTAGTTGACAGGGCCGTTCCTGAAGCCAGAGGCATTTTACAGTGCTCGTGTTGGAGAGACGGGGGACAGGGTCCCCTGCGTGAAATGGAGCGAGAAACGGGCCGGTGCGGAAGGCAGCTCTCCACTCACCTCTCCTTTCTGAGGCTACTCCCCTTGCCCAGGGCGCGCCCGCAGGCCTCAAGCCAACCCCCTAACTCAAAGGAACCACCCTGTAGAGAATTCCCGCTTCCGCTAAAAGAGCCAGGCCGGAGGCTGGAAGCGTTCTGCAGTGTGCCCGCGTGAGCGCCCGGCAAGGGAAGCCAAACCGCTTTCCGTGTGAGACGCAGGCCCCGGCAGAAGGCAGCACACGACTCCCCGCTCGTTTCAGGAAGGGAGCACTGCGGTTCCGCTTTTGCATGGAAGTCTAACCGCAAGCGTTCTAACTGGAAGCAGCAACACTGCAGAGACACCGTGCGTTAGCTACCGTCCACCTCTGTGTGGGAGGAAGCAGTTGAGGGGGTCCTGTGGGTGAGGGGGCCCGGGGCCGGGCTCCATTCCGTAAGGCCCGGGGTGGGGGGGTGGGGGAGAGACAGGCCGGACAGCAGGGAGCTCTCAACTCACACCAGGTCTCCGGGGCTGATACCGTTGCCCCGGGGGGTGCGTGCAGGCTGAAGAATAGCCACCCCACTCGAAGGGAAAACTCGGTAGAGGACGCGTGCCCCAGCTAAAACAGCCGCTCCCGAGGGTGGAGGCATTTTGTTGTGTGCGTGCGTGAGAGCACTGCAAGGGAGTCCCAAACCTAATTCCGAGGGAGCCGCCGGCTGCTGCACAAGGCAGCCCTCGACTCCCCCACTTGTTTCATGAAGCTAGCACCGAGGCCCCTCTTTCGCATGGAAGCCTGATCGCCTGCGCTGTACCTGCAAGAAACAACATTGTACGGAAACCTTGCTTTCGCTACCATCCAGCGCTCTGAGGGGGAGGGAGCAGTTTCCCGGCTACCGTGGGTGAGCGCCTGGGGAACGGGCTCCTTCTGTGCCGCCACGGCCACCAAGGGAGAAGCAGCCCGGGCCAGGAAGGCACCTCTCGACTCAGCTGTTGTCACCTGGAGCTAACACTACTGCTCCGGTGTGCACTGGAATGCTAAGTGCTCCACACTGGTTTGGCAGGGAGAAGCTGCTAAAGAAGCCCTGCTTCAGCTCCTCCGCCTCGCCACAGGGTGGCGGCCATTTTCCCCTCTGTTGGAGTGCAAGCCTGGGGAGGGAGTCCCAGCTGGGTTCCGGGGGAGAAATCAGCATGGGCAGAGGGCACCCTGTCGCCTCAACTCTTGTTTCGGGAAACTCGATCGGCGCTCCCGTTTGTGCGTGGAGTCCTAAGTGCCATCCAGCCAACGCCGAGGAACAGACCTGTAGAGAACGCCGGCCTCAGCACAGACGGCCCTTCCTGAGCCGGGACGTCACATATGGGGTGCTTTTGTGAAAGCATGAGAAATGGAACCTAAACGTGACTCGGAGAGAGAAGCAGGCCTGTCAGGAAGGCTGCTGTCGACTCACGCCTTGCTTTAGGAGCTGAGCCCTGCTGCACCCTGTGTGCCTGGATACCTAGTTCCCAGGCTGCTAAGAGCAAGAGTGAATGCTATAGAAGGGCTGCGCTCTAGTTGACAGGGCCGTTCCTGAAGCCAGAGGCATTTTACAGTGCTCGTGTTGGAGAGACGGGGGATAGGGTCCCCTGCGTGAAATGGAGCGAGAAAGGGGCCGGTGCGCAAGGCAGCTCTCCACTCACCTCTCCTTTCTGAGGATACTCCCCTTGCCCCGGGCGCGCCCGCAGGCCTCAAGCCAACCCCCTAACTCAAAGGAACCACCCTGTAGAGAATTCCCGCTTCGGCTAAAAGAGCCAGGCCGGAGGCTGGAAGCGTTCTGCTGTGTGCCCGCGGGAGCGCCCGGCAAGGGAGGCCCAAACCGCTTTCCGTGTGAGACGCAGGCCCCGGCAGAAGGCAGCACACGACTCCCCGCTCGTTTCAGGAAGGGAGCACTGCGGTTCCGCTTTTGCATGGAAGTCTAACCGCAAGCGTTCTAACTCGAAGCAGCAACACTGCAGAGACACCGTGCGTTAGCTACCGTCGACCTCTGCGTGGGAGGAAGCAGTTGAGGGGGTCCTGTGGGTGAGGGGGCCCGGGGCCGGGCTCCATTCCGTAAGGCCCGGGGTGGGGGGGTGGGGGAGAGACAGGCCGGACAGCAGGGAGCTCTCAACTCACACCAGGTCTCCGGGGCTGGTACCGTTGCCCCGGGGGGTGCGTGCAGGCTGAAGGACAGCCACCCCACTCGAAGGGAAAACTCGGTAGAGGACGCGAGCCCCAGCTAAAACAGCCGCTCCCGAGGGTGGAGGCATTTTGTTGTGTGCGTGCGTGAGAGCATGGCAAGGGAGTCCCAAACCTAATTCCGAGGGAGCCGCCGGCTGCTGCACAAGGCAGCCCTCGACTACCCCACTTGTTTCATGAAGCTAGCACCGAGGCCCCTCTTTCGCATGGAAGCCTGATCGCCTGCGCTTTCCCTCAAGAAACAACATTGTACAGAAACCTTTCTTTCGCTACCATCCAGCGCTCAGAGGGGGAGGGAGCAGTTTCCCGGCTACCGTGGGTGAGCGCCTGGGGAACGGGCTCCTTCCGTGCCGCCACCGAGGGAGAAGCAGCCCGGGCCAGGAAGGCACCTCTCGACTCAGCTGTTGTCACCTGGAACTAACACTACTGCTCCGCGTGTGCACAGGAATGCTAAGTGCTCCACACTGGTTTGGCAGGGAGAAGCCGCTAAAGAAGCCCCGCTTCAGCTCCTCCACCTCGCCACAGGGTGGCGGTCATTTTCCCCTCTGCTGGAGGGCAAGCCTGGGGAGGGAGTCCCAGCTGGATTCCGGGGGAGAAATCAGCATGGGCAGAGGGCACCCTGTCGCCTCAAGTCTTGTTTCGGGAAACTCGATCGGCGCTCCCGTGTGTGCGTGCAGTCCTAAGTGCCATCCAGCCAACGCCGAGGAACAAACCTGTAGAGAACGCGGGCCTCAGCAAAGATGGCCCTTCCTGAGCTGGACCGTCACCTCTGGTGTGCTTTTGTGAAAGCATTAGAAATGGAACCTAAACGTGACTCGGAGAGAGAAGCAGGCCTGTCAGGAAGGCTGCTGTCGACTCACGCCTTGCTTTAGGAGCTGAGCCCTGCTGTACCCTGTGTGCCTGGATGCCTAGTTCCCAGGCTGCTAAGAGCAAGAATCAATGCTATAGAAAGACTGCGCTCTGGCTATCGGGGCCGTTCCTGAAGCCAGAGGCATTTTACAGTGCTCGTGTTGGAGAGAAGGGGGACAGGGTCCCCTGCGTGAAATGGAGCGAGGATCGGGCCGGTGCGGAAGGCAGCTCTCCACTCCCCTGTCCTTTCTGAGGCTACTCCCCTTGCCCGGGGCGTGCCCGCAGGCCTCAAGCCAACCCCCTAACTCAAAGGAACCACCCTGTAGAGAATTCCCGCCCCGGCTAAAAGAGCCATGCCCATGCCGGAGGCTGGAAGCGTTCTGCTGTGTGCCCGCGGGAGCACCCGGCAAGGGAGACCCAAACCGCTTTCCGTGTGAGACGCAGGCCCCCGCAGAAGGGAGCACACGACTCCCCGCTTGTTGCAGGGTGCGAGCACTGCGGCCCCGCTTTTGCATGGAAGTCTAACCGCAAGCGTTCTAACTCGAAGCAGCAACACTGAAGAGACACCGTGCTTTAGCTACCGTCGGCCTCTGTGTGGGAGGAAGCAGTTGAGGGGGTCCTGTGGGTGATGGCCCGGGGCCGGGCCCCATTCCGTAAGACCGGGGGAGAGACAGGCCGGACAGCAGGGAGCTCTCAACTCACATCATGCTTCGGGGGCTGGTACCGTTACCCCGGGGGGGTGCGTGCAGGCTGAAGGACAGCCACCCGACTCGAAGGGAAAACTCGGTAGAGAATGCGTGCCCCAGCTAAAACAGCCGCTCCCGAGGGTGGAGGCATTTTGTTGTGTGCGTGCGTGAGAGCACTGCAAGGGAGTCCCAAACCTAATTCCGAGGGAGCCGCCGGCTGCTGCACAAGGCAGCCCTCGACTCCCCCACTTGTTTCATGAAGCTAGCACCGAGGCCCCGCTTTCGCATGGAAGCCTGATCGCCTGCGCTGTACCTGCAAGAAACAACATTGTACGGAAACCTTGCTTTCGCTACCATCCAGCGCTCTGAGGGGGAGGGAGCAGTTTCCCGGCTACAGTGGGTGAGCGCCTGGGGAACGGGCTCCTTCTGTGCCGCCACGGCCACCAAGGGAGAAGCAGCCCGGGCCAGGAAGGCACCTCTCGACTCAGCTGTTGTCACCTGGAGCTAACACTACTGCTCCGGTGTGCACTGGAATGCTAAGTGCTCCACACTGGTTTGGCAGGGAGAAGCTGCTAAAGAAGCCCTGCTTCAGCTCCTCCGCCTCGCCACAGGGTGGCGGCCATTTTCCCCTCTGTTGGAGTGCAAGCCTGGGGAGGGAGTCCCAGCTGGGTTCCGGGGGAGAAATCAGCATGGGCAGAGGGCACCCTGTCGCCTCAACTCTTGTTTCGGGAAACTCGATCGGCGCTCCCGTTTGTGCGTGGAGTCCTAAGTGCCATCCAGCCAACGCCGAGGAACAGACCTGTAGAGAACACCGGCCTCAGCACAGACGGCCCTTCCTGAGCCGGGACGTCACATATGGGGTGCTTTTGTGAAAGCATGAGAAATGGAACCTAAACGTGACTCGGAGAGAGAAGCAGGCCTGTCAGGAAGGCTGCTGTCGACTCACGCCTTGCTTTAGGAGCTGAGCCCTGCTGCACCCTGTGTGCCTGGATGCCTAGTTCCCAGGCTGCTAAGAGCAAGAGTGAATGCTATAGAAGGGCTGCGCTCTAGTTGACAGGGCCGTTCCTGAAGCCAGAGGCATTTTACAGTGCTCCTGTTGGAGAGACTGGGGACAGGGTCCCCTGCGTGAAATGGATCGAGAAAGGGGCCGGTGCGGAAGGCAGCTCTCCACTCACCTCTCCTTTCTGAGGCTACTCCCCTTGCCCCGGGCGCGCCCGCCGGCCTCAAGCCAACCCCCTAACTCAAAGGAACCGCCCTGTAGAGAATTCCCGCTTTGGCTAAAAGAACCAGGCCGGAGCTGGAAGCCTTCTGCTGTGTGCCCGCGTGAGCGCCCGGCAAGGGAGGCCCAAACCGCTTTCCGTGTGAGACGCAGGCCCCGGCAGAAGGCAGCACACGACTCCCCGCTCGTTTCAGGAAGGGAGCACTGCGGTCCCGCTTTTGCATAGAAGTCTAACCGCAAGCGTTCTAACTCGAAGCAGCAACACTGCAGAGACACCGTGCTTTAGCCACCATCGATCTCTGTGTGGGAGGAAGCAGTTGAGGGGGTCCTGTGGGTTAGGGGGCCCGGGGCCGGGCTCCATTCCGTAAGGACCGGGGTGGGGGGGTGGGGGGGTGGGGGGGAGACAGGCCTGACAGCAGGGAGCTCTCAACTCACACCAGGCCTCCGGGGCTGGAACCTTTGCCCCGGGGGGTGCGTGCAGGCTCAAGTACAGCCACCCCACTCGAAGGGAAAACTCGGTAGAAGACGCGTGCCCCAGCTAAAACAGCCGCTCCCGAGGGTGGAGGCATTTTGTTGTGTGCGTGCCTGAGAGCACTGCAAGGGAGTCCCAAACCTAATTCCGAGGGAGCCGCCGGCTGCTGCACAAGGCAGGACTCGACTCCCCCACTTGTTTCATGAAGCTAGCACCGAGGCCACGCTTTCGCATGGAAGCCTGATCGCCTGCGCTCTACCTCCAAGAAACAACAGTGTAGGGAAACCGTGCTTTCGCTACCATCCACCGCTCTTAGGGGGAGGGAGCAGTTTCCCGGCTACCGTGGGTGAGCGCCAGGGGAACGGGCTCCTTCCGTGCCGCCACCGAGGGAGAAGCAGCCCGGGCCAGGAAGGCACCTCTCGACTCAGCTGTTGTCACCTGGAACTAACACTACTGCTCCACGTGTGCACAGGAATGCTAAGTGCTCCACACTGGTTTGGCAGGGAGAAGCCGCTAAAGAAGCCCCGCTTCAGCTCCTCCACCTCGCCACAGGGTGGCGGCCATTTTCCCCTCTGCTGGAGGGCAAGCCTGGGGAGGGAGTCCCAGCTGGATTCCGGGGGAGAAATCAGCATGGGCAGAGGGCACCCTGTCGCCTCAAGTCTTGTTTCGGGAAACTCGATCGGCGCTCCCGTGTGTGCGTGCAGTCTTAAGTGCCATCCAGCCAACGCCGAGGAACAGACCTGTAGAGAACGCGGGCCTCAGCAAAGATGGCCCTTCCTGAGCCGGACCGTCACCTCTGGTGTGCTTTTGTGAAAGCATGAGAAATGGAACCTAATCGTGACTCGGAGAGAGAAGCAGGCCTGTCAGGAAGGCTGCTGTCGACTCACGCCTTGCTTTAGGAGCTGAGCCCTGCTGTACCCTGTGTGCCCGGATGCCTAGTTCCCAGGCTGCTAAGAGCAAGAATCAATGCTATAGAAAGACTGCGCTCTGGCTATCGGGGCCGTTCCTGAAGCCAGAGGCATTTTACAGTGCTCGTGTTGGAGAGACGGGGGACAGGGTCCCCTGCGTGAAATGGAGCGAGGAACGGGCCGGTGCGGAAGGCAGCTCTCCACTCACCTGTCCTTTCTGAGGCTACTCCCCTTGCCCGGGGCGTGCCCGCAGGCCTCAAGCCAACCCCCTAACTCAAAGGAACCACCCTGTAGAGAATTCCCGCTCCGGCTAAAAGAGCCATGCCCATGCCGGAGGCTGGAAGCGTTCTGCTGTTTGCCCGCGGGAGCACCCGGCAAGGGAGGCCCAAACCGCTTTCCGTGTGAGACGCAGGCCCCCGCAGAAGGCAGCAAACGACTCCCCGCTTGTTGCAGGAAGCGAGCACTGCGGCCCCGCTTTTGCATGGAAGTCTAACCACAAGCGTTCTAACTCGAAGCAGCAACACTGCAGAGACACCCTGCTTTACCTACCGTCGGCCTCTGTGTGGGAGGAAGCAGTTGAGGGGGTCCTGTGGGTGAGGGCCCGGGGCCGGGACCCATTCCGAAAGATCGGGGGAGAGACAGGCCGGACAGCAGGGAGCTCTCAACTCACATCATGCCTCGGGGGCTGGTACCGTTACCCCGGGGGGGTGCGTGCAGGCTGAAGGACAGCCACCCCACTCGAAGGGAAAACTCGGTAGAGAATGCGTGCCCCAGCTAAAAGAGCCGCTCCCGAGGGTGGAGGCATTTTGTTGTGTGCGTGCCTGAGAGCACTGCAAGGGAGTCCCAAACCTAACTCCGAGGGAGCCGCCGGCTGCTGCACAAGGCAGCCCTCGACTCCCCCACTTGTTTCATGAAGCTAACACCGAGGCCCCGCTTTCGCATGGAACCCTGATCGCCTGCGCGCTACCTCCAAGAAACAACAGTGTAGGGAAACCTTGCTTTCGCTACCATCCACCGCTCTGAGGGGGAGGGAGCAGTTTCCCGGCTACCGTGGGTGAGCGCCTGGGGAACGGGCTCCTTCCGTGCCGCCACCGAGGGAGAAGCGGCCCGGGCCAGGAAGGCACCTCTCGACTCAGCTGTTGTCACCTGGAGCTAACACTACTGCTCCGCGTGTGCACAGGAATGCTAAGTGCTCCACACTGGTTTGGCAGGGAGAAGCCGCTAAAGAAGCCCCGCTTCAGCTCCTCCGCCTCGCCACAGGGTGGCGGCCATTTTCCCCTCTGATGGAGTGCAAGCCTGGGGAGGGAGTCCCAGCTGGGTTCCGGGGGAGAAATCAGCATGGGCAGAGGGCACCCTGTCGCCTCAACTCTTGTTTCGGGAAACTCGATCGGCGCTCCCGTGTGTGCGTGGAGTCCTAAGTGCCATCCAGCCAACGCCAAGGAACAAACCTGGAGAGAACGCGGGCCTCAGCACAGACGGCCCTTCCTGAGCCGAGACGTCACCTATGGGGTGCTTTTGTGAAAGCATGAGAAATGGAACCTAAACGTGACTCGGAGTGAGAAGCAGGCCTGTCAGGAAGGCTGCTGTCGACTCACGCCTTGTTTTAGGAGCTGAGCCCTGCTGCACCCTGTGTGCCTGGATGCCTAGTTCCCAGGCTGCTAAGAGCAAGAGTGAATGCTATAGAAGGACTGCGCTCTAGTTGACAGGGCCGTTCCTGAAGCCAGAGGCATTTTACAGTGCTCGTGTTGGAGAGACGGGGGACAGGGTCCCCTGCGTGAAATGGAGCGAGAAAGGGGCCGGTGCGCAAGGCAGCTCTCCACTCACCTCTCCTTTCTGAGGCTACTCCCCTTGCCCCGGGCGCGCCCGCCGGCCTCAAGCCAACCCCCTAACTCAAAGGAACCGCCCTGTAGAGAATTCCCTCTTTGGCTAAAAGAACCAGGCCGGAGGCTGGAAGCCTTCTGCTGTGTGCCCGCGTGAGCACCCGGCAAGGGAGGCCCAAACCGCTTTCCGTTTGAGACGCAGGCCCCGGCAAAAGGGAGCACAAGACTCCCCGCTCGTTTCAGGAAGGGAGCACTACGGTCCCGCTTTTGCATGGAAGTCTAACCGCAAGCTTTCTAACTCGAAGCAGCAAGACTGCAGAGACACCTTGCTTTAGCTACCGTCGGCCTCTGTGTGGGAGGAAGCAGTTGAGGGGGTCCTGTGGGTGAGGGCCCGGGGCCGGGACCCATTCCGTAACACCGGGGGAGAGACAGGCCGGACAGCAGGGAGCTCTCAACTCACATCATGCTTCGGGGGCTGGTACCGTTACCCCGGGGGGGTGCGTGCAGGCTGAAGGACAGCCACCCCACTCGAAGGGAAAACTCGGTAGAGAATGCGTGCCCCAGCTAAAACAGCCGCTCCCGAGGGTGGAGGCATTTTGTTGTGTGCGTGCGTGAGAGCACTGCCAGGGAGTCCCAAACCTAACTCCGAGGGAGCCGCCGGCTGCTGCACAAGGCAGCCCTCGACTCCCCCACTTGTTTCATGAAGCTAGCACCGAGGCCCCGCTTTCGCATGGAAGCCTGATCGCCTGCGCTCTACCTCCAAGAAACAACAGTGGACGGAAACCTTGCTTTCGCTACCATCCATCGCTCTGAGGGGGAGGGAGCAATTTCCCGGCTACCGTGGGTGAGCGCCTGGGGAACGGGCTCCTTCCATGCCGCGACCTAGGGAGAGGCAGCCCGGGCCAGGAAGGCACCTCTCGACTCAGCTGTTGTCACCTGGAGCTAACACTACTGCTCCGCGTGTGCACTGGAATGCTAAGTGCTCCACACTGGTTTGGCAGGGAGAAGCCGCTAAAGAAGCCCCGCTTCAGCTCCTCCGCCTCCCCACAGGGTGGCGGCCATTTTCCCCTCTGCTGGAGTGCAAGCCTGGGGAGGGAGTCCCAGCTGGGTTCCGGGGGAGAAATCAGCATGGGCAGAGGGCACCCTGTCGCCTCAACTCTTGTTTCGGGAAACTCGATCGGCGCTCCCGTGTGTGCGTGCAGTCCTAAGTGCCATCCAGCCAACGCCGAGGAACAAACCTGAAGAGAACGCGGGCCTCAGCAAAGATGGCCCTTCCTGAGCCGGACCGTCACCTCTGGTGTGCTTTTGTGAAAGCATGAGAAATGGAACCTAAACGTGACTCGGAGAGAGAAGCAGGCCTGTCAGGAAGGCTGCTGTCGACTCACGCCTTGGTTTAGGAGCTGAGCCCTGCTGCACCCTGTGAGCCTGGATGCCTAGTTCCCAGGCTGCAAAGAGCAAGAATCAATGCTATAGAAAGACCACGCTGTGGCTATCGGGGCCGTTCCTGAAGCCAGAGGCATTTTACAGTGCTCGTGTTGGAGAGACGGGGGACAGGGTCCCCTGCGTGAATTGGAGCGAGAAAGGGGCCGGTGCGGAACGCAGCTCTCCACTCACCTCTCCTTTCTGAGGCTACTCCCCTTGCCCGGGGCGTGCCCGCAGGCCTCAAGCCAACCCCCTAACTCAAAGGAACCGCCCTGTAGAGAATTCCCGCTTTGGCTAAAAGAACCATGCCGGAGGCTAGAAGACTTCTGCTGTGTGCCCGCGTGAGCGCCCGGCAAGGGAGGCCCAAACCGCTTTCCGTGTGAGACGCAGGCCCCGGCAGAAGGCAGCACACGACTCCCCGCTCGTTTCAGGAAGGGAGCACTGCGGTCCCGCTTTTGCATAGAAGTATAACCGCAAGCCTTCTAACTCGAAGCAGCAACACTGCAGAGACACCGTGCTTTAGCCACCATCGACCTCTGTGTGGGAGGAAGCAGTTGAGGGGGTCCTGTGGGTTAGGGGGCCCGGGGTCGGGCTCCATTCCGTAAGGCCCGGGGAGGGGTGGTGGGGGGGTGGGGGGGAGACAGGCCGGACAGCAGGGAGCTCTCAACTCACACCAGGCCTCCGGGGCTGGTACCGTTGCCCCGGGGGGTGCGTGCAGGCTCAAGTACAGCCACCCCACTCGAAGGGAAAACTCGGTGGAAGACGCGTGCCCCAGCTAAAACAGCCGCTCCCGAGGGTGGAGGCATTTTGTTGTGTGCGTGCCTGAGAGCACTGCAAGGGAGTCCCAAACCTAATTCCGAGGGAGCCGCCGGCTGCTGCACAAGGCAGGACTCGACTCCCCCACTTGTTTCATGAAGCTAGCACCGAGGCCACGCTTTCGCATGGAAGCCTGATCGCCTGCGCTCTACCTCCAAGAAACAACAGTGTAGGGAAACCGTGCTTTCGCTACCATCCACCGCTCTTAGTGGGAGGGAGCAGTTTCCCGGCTACCGTGGGTGAGCGCCAGGGCAACGGGCTCCTTCCATGCCGCCACCGAGGGAGAAGCAGCCCGGGCCAGGAAGGCACCTCTCGACTCAGCTGTTGTCACCTGGAGCTAACACTACTGCACCGCGTGTGCACTGGAATGCTAAGTGCTCCACACTGGTTTGGCAGGGAGAAGCTGCTAAAGAAGCCCCGCTTCAGCTCCTCCTCCTCGCCACAGGGTGGCGGCCATTTTCCCCTCTGCTGGAGTGCAAGCCTGGGGAGGGAGTCCCAGCTGGGTTGCGGGGGAGAAATCAGCGTGGGCAGAGGGCACCCTGTCGCCTCAACTCTTGTTTCGCGAAACACGATCGGCGCTCCCGTGTGTGCGTGCAGTCCTAAGTGCCATCCAGCCAACGCCGAGGAACAGACCTGTAGAGAACGCGGGCTTCAGCAAAGATGGCCCTTCCTGATCCGGACCGTCACCTCTGGTGTGCTTTTGTGAAAGCATGAGAAATGGAACCTAAACGTGACTCGGAGTGAGAAGCAGGCCTGTCAGGAAGGCTGCTGTCGACTCACGCCTTGCTTTAGGAGCTGAGCCCTGCTGCAGCCTGTGAGCCTGGATGCCTAGTTCCCAGGCTGCTAAGAGCAAGAATCAATGCTATAGAAAGACTGCGCTGTGGCTATCGGGGCCGTTCCTGAAGCCAGAGGCATTTTACAGTGCTCGTGTTGGAGAGACGGGGGACAGGGTCCCCTGCGTGAAATGGAGCGAGAAACGGGCCGGTGCGGAAGGCAGCTCTCCACTCACCTCTCCTTTCTGAGGCTACTCCCCTTGCCCGGGCGTGCCCGCAGGCCTCAAGCCAACCCCCTAACTCAAAGGAAACACCCTGTAGAGAATTCCCGCTCCGGCTAAAAGAGCCATGCCCATGCCGGAGGCTGGAAGCGTTCTGCTGTGTGCCCGCGGGAGCGCCCGGCAAGGGAGGCCCAAACCGCTTTCCGTGTGAGACGCAGGCCCCCGCAGAAGGCAGCAAACGACTCCCCGCTTTTTGCAGGAAGCGAGCACTGCGGCCCCGCTTTTGCATGGAAGTCTAACCACAAGCGTTCTAACTCGAAGCAGCAACACTGCAGAGACACCCTGCTTTACCTACCGTCGGCCTCTGTGTGGGAGGAAGCAGTTGAGGGGGTCCTGTGGGTGAGGGCCCGGGGCCGGGACACATTCCGTAAGACCGGGGGAGAGACAGGCTGGACAGCAGGGAGCTCTCAACTCACATCATGCCTCGGGGGCTGGTACCGTTACCCCGGGGGGGTGCGTGCAGGCTGAAGGACAGCCACCCCACTCGAAGGGAAAACTCGGTAGAGAATGCGTGCCCCAGCTAAAAGAGCCGCTCCCGAGGGTGGAGGCATTTTGTTGTGTGCGTGCCTGAGAGCACTGCAAGGGAGTCCCAAACCTAACTCCGAGGGAGCCGCCGGCTGCTGGACAAGGCAGCCCTCGACTCCCCCACTTGTTTCATGAAGCTAACACCGAGGCCCCGCTTTCGCATGGAACCCTGATCGCCTGCGCGCTACCTCCAAGAAACAACAGTGTACGGAAACCCAGCTTTCGCTACCATCCACCGCTCTGAGGGGGAGGGAGCAGTTTCCCGGCTACCGTGGGTGAGCGCCTGGGGAACGGGCTCCTTCCGTGCCGCCACCGAGGGAGAAGCGGCCCGGGCCAGGAAGGCACCTCTCGACTCAGCTGTTGTCACCTGGAGCTAACACTACTGCTCCGCGTGTGCACAGGAATGCTAAGTGCTCCACACTGGTTTGGCAGGGAGAAGCCGCTAAAGAAGCCCCGCTTCAGCTCCTCCGCCTCGCCACAGGGTGGCGGCCATTTTCCCCTCTGATGGAGTGCAAGCCTGGGGAGGGAGTCCCAGCTGGGTTCCGGGGGAGAAATCAGCATGGGCAGAGGGCACCCTGTCGCCTCAACTCTTGTTTCGGGAAACTCGATCGGCGCTCCCGTGTGTGCGTGGAGTCCTAAGTGCCATCCAGCCAACGCCAAGGAACAAACCTGGAGAGAACGCGGGCCTCAGCACAGACGGCCCTTCCTGAGCCGAGACGTCACCTATGGGGTGCTTTTGTGAAAGCATGAGAAATGGAACCTAAACGTGACTCGGAGTGAGAAGCAGGCCTGTCAGGAAGGCTGCTGTCGACTCACGCCTTGTTTTAGGAGCTGAGCCCTGCTGCACCCTGTGTGCCTGGATGCCTAGTTCCCAGGCTGCTAAGAGCAAGAGTGAATGCTATAGAAGGACTGCGCTCTAGTTGACAGGGCCGTTCCTGAAGCCAGAGGCATTTTACAGTGCTCGTGTTGGAGAGACTGGGGACAGGGTCCCCTGCGTGAAATGGAGCGAGAAACGGGCCGGTGTGGAAGGCAGCTCTCCACTCACCTCTCCTTTCTGAGGCTACTCCCCTTGCCCCGGGCGCGCCCGCAGGCCTCAAGCCAACCCCCTAACTCAAAGGAACCACCCTGTAGAGAATTCCCGCTTCCGCTAAAAGAGCCAGGCCGGAGGCTGGAAGCGTTCTGCTGTGTGCCCGCGTGAGCGCCCGGCAAGGGAGGCCCAAACCGCTTTCCGTGTGAGACGCAGGCCCCGGCAGAAGGCAGCACACGACTCCCCGCTCGTTTCAGAAAGGGAGCACTGCGGTTCCGCTTTTGCATGGAAGTCTAACCGCAAGCGTTCTAACTGGAAGCAGCAATACTGCAGAGACACCGTGCGTTAGCTACCGTCGACCTCTGTGTGGGAGGAAGTAGTTGAGGGGGTCCTGTGGGTGAGGGGGCCCGGGGCCGGGCTCCATTCCGTAAGGCCCGTGGTGGGGGGGTGGGGGAGAGACAGGCCGGACAGCAGGGAGCTCTCAACTCACACCAGGTCTCCGGGGCTGATACCGTTGCCCCGGGGGGTGCGTGCAGGCTGAAGGACAGCCACCCCACTCGAAGGGAAAACTCGGTAGAGGACGCGTGCCCCAGCTAAAACAGCCGCTCCCGAGGGTGGAGGCATTTTGTTGTGTGCGTGCGTGAGAGCACTGCAAGGGAGTCCCAAACCTAATTCCGAGGGAGCCGCCGGCTGCTGCACAAGGCAGCCCTCGACTCCCCCACTTGTTTCATGAAGCTAGCACCGAGGCCCCGCTTTCGCATGGAAGCCTGATCGCCTGCGCTGTACCTGCAAGAAACAACATTGTCCGGAAACCTTGCTTTCGCTACCATCCACCGCTCTGAGGGGGAGGGAGCAGTTTCCAGGCTACCGTGGGTGAGCGCCTGGGGAACGGGCTCCTTCCATGCCTCCACCTAGGGAGAAGCAGCCCGGGCCAGGAAGGCACCTCTCGACTCAGCTGTTGTCACCTGGAGCTAACACTACTGCTCCGCGTGTGCACTGGAATGCTAATTGCTCCAAACTGGTTTCGCAGGGAGAAGCCCCTAAAGAAGTCCCGCTTCAGCTCCTCCGCCTCGCCACAGGGTGGCGGCCATTTTCCCCTCTGCTGGAGTGCAAGCCTGGGGAGGGAGTCCCAGCTGGGTTCCGGGGGAGAAATTAGCATGGGCAGAGGGCACCCTGTCGCCTCAACTCTTGTTTCGCGAAACTCGATCGGCGCTCCCGTGTGTGCGTGCAGTCCTAAGTGCCATCCAGCCAACGCCGAGGAACAAACCTGTAGAGAACGCGGGCCTCAGCAAGAAGGCCCTTCCTGAGCCGGACCGTCACCTCTGGTGTGCTTTTGTGAAAGCATGAGAAAAGGAACCTAAACGTGACTCGGAGAGAGAAGCAGGCCTGTCAGGAAGGCTGCTGTCGACTCACGCCTTGCTTTAGGAGCTGAGCCCTGCTGCACCCTGTGAGCCTGGATGCCTAGTTCCCAGGCTGCTAAGAGCAAGAATCAATGCTATAGAAAGACTGCGCTGTGGCTATCGGGGCCGTTCCTGAAGCCAGAGGCATTTTACAGTGCTCGTGTTGGAGAGACGGGGGACAGGGTCCCCTGCGTGAAATGGAGCGAGAAACGGGCCGGTGCGGAAGGCAGCTCTCCACTCACCTCTCCTTTCTGAGGCTACTCCCCTTGCCCGGGGCGTGCCCGCAAGCCTCAAGCGAACCCCCTAACTCAAAGGAACCACCCTGTAGAGAATTCCCGCTCCGGCTAAAAGAGCCATGCCCATGCCGGAGGCTGGAAGCGTTCTGCTGTGTGCCCGCGGGAGCGCCCGGCAAGGGAGGCCCGAACCGCTTTCCGTGTGAGACGCAGGCCCCCGCAGAAGGCAGCAAACGACTCCCCGCTTTTTGCAGGAAGCGAGCACTGCGGCCCCGCTTTTGCATGGAAGTCTAACCGCAAGCGTTCTAACTCGAAGCAGCAACACTGCAGAGACACCCTGCTTTACCTACCGTCGGCCTCTGAGTGGGAGGAAGCAGTTGAGGGGGTCCTGTGGGTGAGGGCCCGGGGCCGGGACCCATTCCGTAAGACCGAGGGAGAGACAGGCTGGACAGCAGGGAGCTCTCAACTCACATCATGCTTCGGGGGCTGGTACCGTTGCCCCGGGGGGGTGCGTGCAGGCTGAAGGACAGCCACCCCACTCGAAGGGAAAACTCGGTAGAGAATGCGTGCCCCAGCTAAAACAGCCGCTCCCGAGGGTGGAGGCATTTTGTTGTGTGCGTGCCTGAGAGCACTGCAAGGGAGTCCCAAACCTAATTCCGAGGGAGCCGCCGGCTGCTGCACAAGGCAGCCCTCGACTCCCCCACTTGTTTCATGAAGCTAGCACCGAGGCCCCTCTTTCGCATGGAAGCCTGATCGCCTGCGCTGTACCTGCAAGAAACAACATTGTACGGAAACCTTGCTTTCGCTACCATCCACCGCTCTGAGGGGGAGGGAGCAGTTTCCCGGCTACCGTGGGTGAGCGCCTGGGGAACGGGCTCCTTCCGTGCCGCCACCGAGGGAGAAGCAGCCCGGGCCAGGAAGGCACCTCTCGACTCAGCTGTTGTCACCTGCAGCTAACACTACTGCTCCACGTGTGCACTGGAATGCTAAGTGCTCCACACTGGTTTCGCAGGGAGAAGCCGCTAAAGAAGCCCCGCTTCAGCTCCTCCGCCTCGCCACAGGGTGGCGGCCATTTTCCCCTCTGCTGGAGGGCAAGCCTGGGGAGGCAGTCGCAGCTGGGTTCCGGGGGAGAAATCAGCATGGGCAGAGGGCACCCTGTCGCCTCAACTCTTGTTTCGGGAAACTCGATCGGCGCTCCCGTGTGTGCGTGCAGTCCTAAGTGCCATCCAGCCAACGCCGAGGAACAAACCTGTAGAGAATGCGGGCCTCAGCAAGAAGGCCCTTCCTGAGCCGGACCGTCACCTCTGGTGTGCTTTTGTGAAAGCATGAGAAATGGAACATAAACGTGACTCGGAGAGAGAAGCAGGCCTGTCAGGAAGGCTGCTGTCGACTCACGCCTTGCTTTAGGAGCTGAGACCTGCTGCACCCTGTGTGCCTGGATGCCTAGTTCCCAGGCTGCTAAGAGCAAGAATCAATGCTATAGAATGACTGCGCTCTAGTTGACAGGGCCGTTCCTGAAGCCAGAGGCATTTTACAGTTCTCGTGTTGGAGAGACTGGGGACAGGGTCCCCTGCGTGAAATGGAGCGAGAAAGGGGCCGGTGCGGAAGGCAGCTCTCCACTCACCTCTCCTTTCTGAGGCTACTCCCCTTGCCCGGGGCGCGCCCGCAGGCCTCAAGCCAACCCCCTAACTCAAAGGAACCACCCTGTAGAGAATTCCCGCTTTGGCTAAAAGAACCAGGCCGGAGGCTCTAAGCGTTCTGCTGTGTGCCCGCGTGAGCGCCCGGCAAGGGAGGCCCAAACCGCTTTCCGTGTGAGACGCAGGCCCCGGCAGAAGGCAGCACACGACTCCCCGCTCGTTTCAGGAAGGGAGCACTGCGGTCCCGCTTTTGCATAGAAGTCTAACCGCAAGCGTTCTAACTAGAAGCAGCAACACTGCAGAGACACCGTGCTTTAGCCACCATCGACCTCTGTGTGGGAGGAAGCAGTTGAGGGGGTCCTGTGGGTTAGGGGGCGCGGGGCCGGGCTCCATTGCGTAAGGCCCGGGGTGGGGGGTGGGGGGGTGGGGAGCAGACAGGCCGGACAGCAGGGAGCTCTCAACTCACACCAGGCCTCCGGGGCTGGTACCGTTGCCCCGGGGGGTGCGTGCAGGCTCAAGTACAGCCACCCCACTCGAAAGGAAAACTCGGTAGAAGACGCGTGCCCCAGCTAAAACAGCCGCTCCCGAGGGTGGAGGCATTTTGTTGTGTGCGTGCCTGAGAGCACTGCAAGGGAGTCCCAAACCGAATTCCGAGGGAGCCGCCGGCTGCTGCAAAGGCGGGCCTCGACTCCCCCACTTGTTTCATGAAGCTAGCACCGAGGCCGCGCTTTCGCATGGAAGCCTGATCGCCTGCGCTCTACCTCCAAGAAACAACAGTGTACGGAAACCGAGCTTTCGCTACCATCCACCGCTCTGAGGGGGAGGGAGCAGTTTCCCAGCTACCGTGGGTGAGCACCTGGGGAACGGGCTCCTTCCGTGCCGCCACCGAGGGAGAAGCAGCCCGGGCCAGGAAGGCACCTCTCGACTCAGCTGTTGTCACCTGGAGCTAACACTACTGCTCCGCGTGTGCACTGGAATGCTAAGTGCTCCACACTGGTTTGGCAGGGAAAAGCCGCTAAAGAAGTCCCGCTTCAGCTCCTCCGCCTCGCCACAGGGTGGCGGCCATTTTCCCCTCTTCTGGAAGTCAAGCCTGGGGAGGGAGTCCCAGCTGGATTCCGGGGGAGAAATCAGCATGGGCAGAGGGCACCCTGTCGCCTCAACTCTTGTTTCGGGAAACTCGATCGGCGCTCCCGTGTGTGCGTGCAGTCCTAAGTGCCATCCAGCCAACGCCGAGGAACAAACCTGTAGAGAACGCGGGCCTCAGCAAAGATGGCCCTTCCTGAGCCGGACCGTCACCTCTGGTGTGCTTTTGTGAAAGCATGAGAAATGGAACCTAAACGTGACACGGAGAGAGAAGCAGGCCTGTCAGGAAGGCTGCTGTCGACTCACGCCTTGCTTTAGGAGCTGAGCCCTGCTGCACCCTGTGTGCCTGGATGCCTAGTTCCCAGGCTGCTAAGAGCAAGAATCAATGCTACAGAATGACTGCGCTGTGGCTATCGGGGCCGTTCCTGAAGCCAGAGGCATTTTACAGTGCTCGTGTTGGAGAGACGGGGGACAGCGTCCCCTGCGTGAAATGGAGCGAGGAACGGGCCGGTGCGGAAGGCAGCTCTCCACTCACCTGTCCTTTCTGAGGCTACTCCCCTTTCCCGGGGCGTGCCCGCAGGCCTCAAGCCAACCCCCTAACTCAAAGGAACCACCCTGTAGAGAATTCCCGCTCCGGCTAAAAGAGCCATGCCCATGCCGGAGGCTGAAAGCGTTCTGCTGTGTGCACGCAGGAGCGCCCGGCAAGGGAGGCCCAAACCGCTTTCCGTGTGAGACGCAGGCCCCCGCAGAAGGCAGCACACGACTCCCCGCTTGTTGCAGGATGCGAGCACTGCGGCCCCGCTTTTGCATGGAAGTCTAACCGCAAGCGTTCTAACTCGAAGCAGCAACACTGAAGAGACACCGTGCTTTAGCTACCGTCGGCCTCTGTGTGGGAGGAAGCAGTTGAGGGGGTCCTGTGGGTGATGGCCCGGGGCCGGGCCCCATTCCGTAAGACCGGGGGAGAGACAGGCCGGACAGCAGGGAGCTCTCAACTCACATCATGCTTCGGGGGCTGGTACCGTTACCCCGGGGGGGTGCGTGCAGGCTGAAGGACAGCCACCCCACTCGAAGGGAAAACTCGGTAGAGAATGCGTGCCCCAGCTAAAACAGCCGCTCCCGAGGGTGGAGGCATTTTGTTGTGTGCGTGCGTGAGAGCACTGCAAGGGAGTCCCAAACCTAATTCCGAGGGAGCCGCCGGCTGCTGCACAAGGCAGCCCTCGACTCCCCCACTTGTTTCATGAAGCTAGCACCGAGGCCCCGCTTTCGCATGGAAGCCTGATCGCCTGCGCTATACCTGCAAGAAACAACATTGTACGGAAACCTTGCTTTCGCTACCATCCAGCGCTCTGAGGGGGAGGGAGCAGTTTCCCGGCTACCGTGGGTGAGCGCCTGGGGAACGGGCTCCTTCTGTGCCGCCACCGCCACCGAGGGAGAAGCAGCCCGGGCCAGGAAGGCACCTCTCGACTCAGCTGTTGTCACCTGGAGCTAACACTACTGCTCCGGTGTGCACTGGAATGCTAAGTGCTCCACACTGGTTTGGCAGGGAGAAGCCGCTAAAGAAGCCCTGCTTCAGCTCCTCCGCCTCGCCACAGGGTGGCGGCCATCTTCCCCTCTGTTGGAGTGCAAGCCTGGGGAGGGAGTCCCAGCTGGGTTCCAGGGGAGAAATCAGCATGGGTAGAGGGAACCCTGTCGCCTCAACTCTTGTTTCGGGAAACTCGACCGGCGCTCCCGTGTGTGCGTGGAGTCCTAAATGCCATCCAGCCAACGCCGAGGAACAGTCCTGTAGAGAACGCGGGCCTCAGCACAGACGGCCCTTCCTGAGCCGGGATGTCACCTATGGGGTGCTTTTGTGAAAGCATGAGAAATGGAACCTAAACGTGACTGGGAGAGAGAAGCAGGCCTGTCAGGAAGGCTGCTGTCGACTCACGCCTTGCTTTAGGAGCTGAGCCCTGCTGCACCCTGTGTGCCTGGATGCCTAGTTCCCAGGCTGCTAAGAGCAAGAATCAATGCTATAGAATGACTGCGCTGTGGCTATCGGGGCCGTTCCTGAAGCCAGAGGCATTTTACAGTGCTCGTGTTGGAGAGACGGGGGACAGCGTCCCCTGCGTGAAATGGAGCGAGGAACGGGCCGGTGCGGAAGGCAGCTCTCCACTCACCTGTCCTTTCTGAGGCTACTCCCCTTTCCCGGGGCGTGCCCGCAGGCCTCAAGCCAACCCCCTAACTCAAAGGAACCACCCTGTAGAGAATTCCCGCTCCGGCTAAAAGAGCCATGCCCATGCCGGAGGCTGAAAGCGTTCTGCTGTGTGCACGCAGGAGCGCCCGGCAAGGGAGGCCCAAACCGCTTTCCGTGTGAGACGCAGGCCCCCGCAGAAGGCAGCACACGACTCCCCGCTTGTTGCAGGATGCGAGCACTGCGGCCCCGCTTTTGCATGGAAGTCTAACCGCAAGCGTTCTAACTCGAAGCAGCAACACTGAAGAGACACCGTGCTTTAGCTACCGTCGGCCTCTGTGTGGGAGGAAGCAGTTGAGGGGGTCCTGTGGGTGATGGCCCGGGGCCGGGCCCCATTCCGTAAGACCGGGGGAGAGACAGGCCGGACAGCAGGGAGCTCTCAACTCACATCATGCTTCGGGGGCTGGTACCGTTACCCCGGGGGGGTGCGTGCAGGCTGAAGGACAGCCACCCCACTCGAAGGGAAAACTCGGTAGAGAATGCGTGCCCCAGCTAAAACAGCCGCTCCCGAGGGTGGAGGCATTTTGTTGTGTGCGTGCGTGAGAGCACTGCAAGGGAGTCCCAAACCTAATTCCGAGGGAGCCGCCGGCTGCTGCACAAGGCAGCCCTCGACTCCCCCACTTGTTTCATGAAGCTAGCACCGAGGCCCCGCTTTCGCATGGAAGCCTGATCGCCTGCGCTGTACCTGCAAGAAACAACATTGTACGGAAACCTTGCTTTCGCTACCATCCAGCGCTCTGAGGGGGAGGGAGCAGTTTCCCGGCTACCGTGGGTGAGCGCCTGGGGAACGGGCTCCTTCTGTGCCGCCACCGCCACCGAGGGAGAAGCAGCCCGGGCCAGGAAGGCACCTCTCGACTCAGCTGTTGTCACCTGGAGCTAACACTACTGCTCCGGTGTGCACTGGAATGCTAAGTGCTCCACACTGGTTTGGCAGGGAGAAGCCGCTAAAGAAGCCCTGCTTCAGCTCCTCCGCCTCGCCACAGGGTGGCGGCCATCTTCCCCTCTGTTGGAGTGCAAGCCTGGGGAGGGAGTCCCAGCTGGGTTCCGGGGGAGAAATCAGCATGGGTAGAGGGAACCCTGTCGCCTCAACTCTTGTTTCGGGAAACTCGACCGGCGCTCCCGTGTGTGCGTGGAGTCCTAAATGCCATCCAGCCAACGCCGAGGAACAGTCCTGTAGAGAACGCGGGCCTCAGCACAGACGGCCCTTCCTGAGCCGGGATGTCACCTATGGGGTGCTTTTGTGAAAGCATGAGAAATGGAACCTAAACGTGACTGGGAGAGAGAAGCAGGCCTGTCAGGAAGGCTGCTGTCGACTCACGCCTTGCTTTAGGAGCTGAGCCCTGCTGCACCCTGTGTGCCTGGATGCCTAGTTCCCAGGCTGCTAAGAGCAAGAGTGAATGCTATAGAAGGGCTGCGCTCTAGTTGACAGGGCCGTTCCTGAAGCCAGAGGCATTTTACAGTTCTCGTGTTGGAGAGACTGGGGACAGGGTCCCCTGCGTGAAATGGAGCGAGAAAGGGGCCGGTGCGGAAGGCAGCTCTCCACTCACCTCTCCTTTCTGAGGCTACTCCCCTTGCCCCGGGCGCACCCGCCGGCCTCAAGCCAACCCCCTAACTCAAAGGAACCGCCCTGTAGAGAATTCCCGCTTTGGCTAAAAGAACCAGGCCGGAGGCTGGAAGCCTTCTGCTGTGTGCCCGCGTGAGCGCCCGGCAAGGGAGGCCCAAACCGCTTTCCGTGTGAGACGCAGGCCCTGGCAGAAGGCAGCACACGACTCCCCGCTCGTTTCAGGAAGGGAGCACTGCGGTCCCGCTTTTGCATAGAAGTCTAACCGCAAGCCTTCTAACTCGAAGCAGCAACACTGCAGAGACACCGTGCTTTAGCCACCATCGACCTCTGTGTGGGAGGAAGCAGTTGAGGGGGTCCTGTGGGTTAGGGGGCCCGGGGTCGGGCTCCATTCCGTAAGGCCCGGGGTTGGGGGGGTCGGGGGGTGGGGGGGAGACAGGCCTGACAGCAGGGAACTCTCAACTCACACCAGGCCTCCGGGGCTGTTACCGTTGCCCCGGGGGGTGCGAGCAGGCTCAAGTACAGCCACCCCACTCGAAGGGAAAACTCGGTAGAAGACGCGTGCCCCAGCTAAAACAGCCGCTCCCGAGGGTGGAGGCATTTTGTTGTGTGAGTGCCTGAGAGCACTGCAAGGGAGTCCCAAACCTAATTCCGAGGGAGCCGCCGGCTGCTGCACAAGGCAGCCCTCGACTCCCCCACTTGTTTCATGAAGCTAGCACCGAGGCCCGGCTTTCGCATGGAAGCCTGATCGCCTGCGCTGTACCTGCAAGAAACAACATTGTACGGAAACCTTGCTTTCGCTACCATCCACCGCTCTGAGGGGGAGGGAGCAGTTTCCCGGCTACCGTGGGTGAGCGCCTGGGGAACGGGCTCCTTCTGTGCCGCCACCGCCACCGAGGGAGAAGCAGCCCGGGCCAGGAAGGCACCTCTCGACTCAGCTGTTGTCACCTGGAGCTAACACTACTGCTCCGCGTGTGCACTGGAATGCTAAGTGCTCCACACTGGTTTCGCAGGGAGAAGCCGCTAAAGAAGCCCTGCTTCAGCTCCTCCGCCTCGCCACAGGGTGGCGGCCATTTTCACCTCTGCTGGAGTGCAAGCCTGGGGAGGGAGTCCCAGCTGGGTTCCGGGGGAGAAATCAGCATGGGCAGAGGGCACCCTGTCGCCTCAACTCTTGTTTCGCGAAACTCGATCGGCGCTCCCGTGTGTGCGTGCAGTCCTAAGTGCCATCCAGCCAACGCCGAGGAACAAACCTGTAGAGAACGCGGGCCTCAGCAAGAAGGCCCTTCCTGAGCCGGACCGTCACCTCTGGTGTGCTTTTGTGAAAGCATGAGAAAAGGAACCTAAACGTGACTCGGAGAGAGAAGCAGGCCTGTCAGGAAGGCTGCTGTCGACTCACGCCTTGCTTTAGGAGCTGAGCCCTGCTGCACCCTGTGTGCCTGGATGCCTAGTTCCCAGGCTGCTAAGAGCAAGAATCAATGCTATAGAATGACTGCGCTGTGGCTATCGGGGCCGTTCCTGAAGCCAGAGGCATTTTACAGTGCTCGTGTTGGAGAGACGGTGGACAGGGTCCCCTGCGTGAAATGGAGCGAGAAACGGGCCGGTGCGGAAGGCAGCTCTCCACTCACCTGTCCTTTCTGAGGCTACTCCCCTTGCCCGGGCCGTGCCCGCAGGCCTGAAGCCAACCCCCTAACTCAAAGGAACCACCCTTTAGAGAATTCCCGCTCCGGCTAAAAGAACCATGCCCATGCCGGAGGCTGAAGCGTTCTGCTGTGTGCACGCGTGAGCGCCCGGCAAGGGAGGCCCGAACCGCTTTCCGTGTGAGACGCAGGCCCCCGCAGAAGGCAGCACACGACTCCCCGCTCGTTGCAGGATGCGAGCTCTGCGGCCCTGCTTTTGCATGGAAGTCTAACCGCAAGCTTTCTAACTCGAAGCAGCAACACTGCAGAGACACCGTGCTTTAGCTACCGTCGGCCTCTGTGTGGGAGGAAGCAGTTGAGGGGGTCCTGTGGGTGAGGGCCCGGGGCCGGGCCCCATTCCGTAAGACCGGGGGAGAGACAGGCCGGACAGCAGGGAGCTCTCAACTCACATCATGCTTCGGGGGCTGGTACCGTTGCCCCGGGGGGGTGCGTGCAGGCTGAAGGACAGCCACCCCACTCGAAGGGAAAACTCGGTAGAGAATGCGTGCCCCAGCTAAAACAGCCGCTCCCGAGGGTGGAGGCATTTTGTTGTGTGCGTGCCTGAGAGCACTGCAAGGGAGTCCCAAACCTAACTCCAAGGGAGCCGCCGGCTGCTGCACAAGGCATCCCTCGACTCCCCCACTTGTTTCATGAAGCTAGCACCGAGGCCCCCCTTTCGCATGGAAGCCTGATCGCCTGAGCTGTACCTGCAAGAAACAACATTGTACGGAAACCTTGCTTTCGCTACCATCCAGTGCTCTGAGGGGGAGGGAGCAGTTTCCCGGCTACCGTGGGTGAGCGCCTGGGGAACGGGCTCCTTCCATGCCGCCACCTAGGGAGAAGCAGCCCGGGCCAGGAAGGCACCTCTCGACTCAGCTGTTGTCACCTGAAGCTAACACTACTGCTCCGCGTGTGCACAGGAATACTAAGTGCTCCACAGTGGTTTGGCATGTTGAAGCTGCTAAAGAAGCCCAGCTTCAGCTCCTCTGCCTCGCCACAAGGTGGCGGCCATTTTCCCCTCTGCTGGAGTGCAAGCCTGGGGAGGGAGTCCCAGCTGGGTTCCGGGGGAGAAATCAACATGGGCAGAGGGCACCCTGTCGCCTCAACTCTTGTTTCGGGAAACTCGATCGGCGCTCCCGTGTGTGCGTGGAGTCCTAAGTGCCATCCAGCCAACGCCGAGGAACAAACCTGGAGAGAACGTGGGCCTCAGCACAGACGGCCCTTCCTGAGCCGGGAGGTCACCTATGGGGTGCTTTTGTGAAAGCATGAGAAATGGAACCTAAACGTGACTCGGAGTGAGAAGCAGGCCTGTCAGGAAGGCTGCTGTCGACTCACGCCTTGTTTTAGGAGCTGAGCCCTGCTGCACCCTGTGTGCCTGGATGCCTAGTTCCCAGGCTGCTAAGAGCAAGAGTGAATGCTATAGAAGGACTGCGCTCTAGTTGACAGGGCCGTTCCTGAAGCCAGAGGCATTTTACAGTGCTCGTGTTGGAGAGACTGGGGACAGGGTCCCCTGCGTGAAATGGAGCGAGAAACGGGCCGGTACGGAAGGCAGCTCTCCACTCACCTCTCCTTTCTGAGGCTACTCCCCTTGCCCCGGGCGCGCCCGCAGGCCTCAAGCCAACCCCCTAACTCAAAGGAACCACCCTGTAGAGAATTCCCGCTTTGGCTAAAAGAACCAGGCAGGAGGCTGGAAGCGTTCTGCTGTGTGCCCGCGTGAGCGCCCGGCAAGGGAGGCCAAACCGCTTTCCGTGTGAGACGCAGGCCCCGGCAGAAGGCAGCACACGACTCCCCGCTCGTTTCAGGAAGGGAGCACTGCGGTCCCGCTTTTGCATAGAAGTCTAACCGCAAGCGTTCTAACTCGAAGCAGCAACACTGCAGAGACACCGTGCTTTAGCCACCAGCGACCTCTGTGTGGGAGGAAGCAGTTGAGGGGGTCCTGTGTGTTAGGGGGCCCGGGGCCGGGCTCCATTCCGTAAGGCCCGGGGTGGGGGGGTGGGGGGGTGCGGGGGAGACAGGCCGGACAGCAGGGAGCTCTCAACTCACACCAGGCCTACGGGGCTGGTACCGTTGCCCCGGGGGGTGCGTGCAGGCTCAAGTACAGCCACCCCACTCGAAGGGAAAACTCGGTAGAAGACGCGTGCCCCAGCTAAAACAGCCGCTCCCGAGGGTGGAGGCATTTTGTTGTGTGCGTGCCTGAGAGCACTGCAAGGGAGTCCCAAACCTAACTCCGAGGGAGCCGCCGGCTGCTGCACAAGGCAGCCCTCGACTCCCCCACTTGTTTCATGAAGCTAGCACCGAGGCCCCGCTTTCGCCTGGAAGCCTGATCGCCTGCGCTCTACCTCCAAGAAACAACAGTGTACGGAAACCGTGCTTTCGCTACCATCCACCGCTCTGAGTGGGAGGGAGCAGTTTCCCGGCTACCGTGGGTGAGCGCCTGGGGAACGGGCTCCTCCCATGCCGCCACCGAGGGAGAAGCAGCCCGGGCCAGGAAGGCACCTCTCGACTCAGCTGTTGTCACCTGGAGCTAACACTACTGCTCCGCGTGTGCACAGGAATGCTAATTGCTCCACACTGGTTTCGCAGGGAGAAGCCGCTAAAGAAGCCCCGCTTCAGCTCCTCCGCCTCGCCACAGGGTGGCGGCCATTTTCCCCTCTGCTGGAGTGCAAGCCTGGGGAGGGAGTCCCAGCTGGGTTCCGGGGGAGAAATCAGCATGGGCAGAGGGCACCCCGTCGCCTCAACTCTTGTTTCAGGAAACTCGATCGGCGCTCCCATGAGTGCGTGGAGTCCTAAGTGCCATCCAGCTAACGCCGAGGAACAGACCTGTAGAGAACGCGGGCCTCAGCACAGACGGCCCTTCCTGAGCCGGGACGTCAACTATGGGGTGCTTTTGTGAAAGCATGAGAAATGGAACCTAAACGTGACTCGGAGAGAGAAGCAGGCCTGTCAGGAAGGCTGCTGTCGACTCACGCCTTGCTTTAGGAGCTGAGCCCTGCTGCACCCTGTGTGCCTGGATGCCTAGTTCCCAGGCTGCTAAGAGCAAGAGTGAATGCTATAGAAGGGCTGCGCTCTAGTTGACAGGGCCGTTCCTGAAGCCAGAGGCATTTTACAGTTCTCGTGTTGGAGAGACTGGGGACAGGGTCCCCTGCGTGAAATGGAGCGAGAAAGGGGCCGGTGCGGAAGGCAGCTCTCCACTCACCTCTCCTTTCTGAGGCTACTCCCCTGGCCCCGGGCGCGCCCGCAGGCCTCAAGCCAACCCCCTAACTCAAAGGAACCACCCTGTAGAGAATTCCCGCTTTGGCTAAAAGAACCAGGCTGGAGGCTCTAAGCGTTCTGCTGTGTGCCCGCGTGAGCGCCCGGCAAGGGAGGCCCAAACCGCTTTCCGTGTGAGACGCAGGCCCCGGCAGAAGGCAGCACACGACTCCCCGCTCGTTTCAGGAAGGGAGCACTGCGGTTCCGCTTTTGCATGGAAGTCTAACCGCAAGCGTTCTAACTGGAAGCAGCAACACTGCAGAGACACCGTGCGTTAGCTACCGTCCACCTCTGTGTGGGAGGAAGCAGTTGAGGGGGTCCTGTGGGTGATGGCCCGGGGCCGGGCCCCATTCCGTAAGACCGGGGGAGAGAGAGGCCGGACAGCAGGGAGTTCTCAACTCACATCATGCTTCGGGGGCTGGTACCGTTACCCCGGGGGGGTGCGTGCAGGCTGAAGGACAGCCACCCCACTCGAAGGGAAAACTCGGTAGAGAATGCGTGCCCCAGCTAAAACAGCCGCTCTCGAGGGTGGAGGCATTTTGTTGTGTGCGTGCCTGAGAGCACTGCAAGGGAGTCCCAAACCTAACTCCGTGGGAGCCGACGGCTGCTGCACAAGGCAGCCCTCGACTCCCCCACTTGTTTCATGAAGCTAGCACCGAGGCCCCGCTTTTGCATGGAAGCCTGATCGCCTGCGCTCTACCTCCAAGAAACAACAGTGTACGGAAACCGTGCTTTCGCTACCATCCACCGCTCTGAGGGGGAGGGAGCAGTTTCCTGGCTACCGTGGGTGAGCGCCTGGGGAACGGGCTCCTCCGGTGCCGCCACCGAGGGAGAAGCAGCCCGGGCCGGGAAGGCAACTCTCCACTCAGCTGCTGTCACCTGGAGCTAACACTACCGCTCCAGGTGTGCACAGGAATGCTAAGTGCTCCACACTGGTTTGGCAGGGAGAAGCCCCTAAAGAAGCCCCGCTTCATCTCCTCCGCCTCGCCACAGGGTGGCGGCCATTTTCCCCTCTGCTGGAGGGCAAGCCTGGGGAGGGAGTCCCAGCTGGGTTCCGGGGGAGAAATCAGCATGGGCAGAGGGCACCCTGTCGCCTCAACTCTTGTTTCGAGAAACTCGATCGGCGCTCCCGTGTTTGCGTGGAGTCCTAAGTGCCATCCAGCCAACGCCGAGGAACAAACCTGTAGAGAACGCGGGCCTCAGCAAAGATGGCCCTTCCTGAGCCGGACCGTCACCTCTGGTGTGCTTTTGTGAAAGCATGAGAAATGGAACCTAAACGTGACTCGGAGAGAGAAGCAGGCCTGTCAGGAAGGCTGCTGTCGACTCACGCCTTGCTTTAGGAGCTGAGCCCTGCTGCACCCTGTGTGCCTGGATGCCTAGTTCCCAGGCTGCTAAGAGCAAGAATCAATGCTATAGAATGACTGCGCTGTGGCTATCGGGGCCGTTCCTGAAGCCAGAGGCATTTTACAGTGCTCGTGTTGGAGAGACGGGGGACATGGTCCCCTGCGTGAAATGGAGCGAGAAACGGGCCGGTGCGGAAGGCAGCTCTCCACTCACCTCTCCTTTCTGAGGCTACTCCCCTTGCCCGGGGCGTGCCCGCAGGCCTCAAGACAACCCCCTAACTCAAAGGAACCACCCTGTAGAGAATTCCCGCTCCGGCTAAAAGAGCCATGCCCATGCCGGAGGCTGGAAGCGTTCTGCTGTGTGCACGCAGGAGCGCCCGGCAAGGGAGGCCCAAACCGCTTTCCGTGTGAGACGCAGGCCCCCGCAGAAGGCAGCACACGACTCCCCGCTTGTTGCAGGAAGCGAGCACTGCGGCCCCGCTTTTGCATGGAAGTCTAACCGCAAGCGTTCTAACTCGAAGCAGCAACACTGCAGAGACACCGTGCTTTGGCTACCTTCGGCCTCTGTGTGGGAGGAAGCAGTTGAGGGGGTCCTGTGGGTGAGGGCCCGGGGCCGGGACCCATTCCGTAACACCGGGGGAGAGACAGGCCGGACAGCAGGGAGCTCTCAACTCACATCATGCCTCGGGGGCTGGTACCGTTACCCCGGGGGGGGGTGCGTGCAGGCTGAAGGACAGCCACCCCACTCGAAGGGAAAACTCGGTAGAGAATGCGTGCCCCAGCTAAAAGAGCCGCTCCCGAGGGTGGAGGCATTTTGTTGTGTGCCTGCCTGAGAGCACTGCAAGGGAGTCCCAAACCTAACTCCGAGGGAGCCGCCGGCTGCTGCACAAGGCAGCCCTCGACTCCCCCACTTGTTTCATGAAGCTAACACCGAGGCCCCGCTTTCGCATGGAAGCCTGATCGCCTGAGCTGTACCTGCAAGAAACAACATTGTACGGAAACCTTGCTTTCGCTACCATCCACCGCTCTGAGGGGGAGGGAGCAGTTTCCCGGCTACCGTGGGTGAGCGCCTGGGGAACGGGCTCCTTCCGTGCCGCCACCGAGGGAGAAGCGGCCCGGGCCAGGAAGGCACCTCTCGACTCAGCTGTTGTCACCTGGAGCTAACACTACTGCTCCGCGTGTGCACAGGAATGCTAATTGCTCCACACTGGTTTGGCAGGGAGAAGCCGCTAAAGAAGCCCCGCTTCAGCTCCTCCGCCTCGCCACAGGGTGGCGGCCATTTTCCCCTCTGATGGAGTGCAAGCCTGGGGAGGGAGTCCCAGCTGGGTTCCGGGGGAGAAATCAGCATGGGCAGAGGGCACCCTGTCGCCTCAACTCTTGTTTCGGGAAACTCGATCGGCGCTCCCGTGTGTGCGTGGAGTCCTAAGTGCCATCCAGCCAACGCCAAGGAACAAACCTGGAGAGAACGCGGGCCTCAGCACAGACGGCCCTTCCTGAGCCGAGACGTCACCTATGGGGTGCTTTTGTGAAAGCATGAGAAATGGAACCTAAACGTGACTCGGAGTGAGAAGCAGGCCTGTCAGGAAGGCTGCTGTCGACTCACGCCTTGTTTTAGGAGCTGAGCCCTGCTGCACCCTGTGTGCCTGGATGCCTAGTTCCCAGGCTGCTAAGAGCAAGAGTGAATGCTATAGAAGGACTGCGCTCTAGTTGACAGGGCCGTTCCTGAAGCCAGAGGCATTTTACAGTGCTCGTGTTGGAGAGACTGGGGACAGGGTCCCCTGCGTGAAATGGAGCGAGAAACGGGCCGGTGTGGAAGGCAGCTCTCCACTCACCTCTCCTTTCTGAGGCTACTCCCCTTGCCCCGGGCGCGCCCGCAGGCCTCAAGCCAACCCCCTAACTCAAAGGAACCACCCTGTAGAGAATTCCCGCTTCCGCTAAAAGAGCCAGGCCGGAGGCTGGAAGCGTTCTGCTGTGTGCCCGCGTGAGCGCCCGGCAAGGGAGGCCCAAACCGCTTTCCGTGTGAGACGCAGGCCCCGGCAGAAGGCAGCACACGACTCCCCGCTCGTTTCAGGAAGGGAGCACTGCGGTTCCGCTTTTGCATGGAAGTCTAACCGCAAGCGTTCTAACTGGAAACAGCAACACTGCAGAGACACCGTGCGTTAGCTACCGTCGACCTCTGTGTGGGAGGAAGCAGTTGAGGGGGTCCTGTGGGTGAGGGGGCCCGGGGCCGGGCTCCATTCCGTAAGGCCCGTGGTGGGGGGGTGGGGGAGAGACAGGCCGGACAGCAGGGAGCTCTCAACTCACACCAGGTCTCCGGGGCTGATACCGTTGCCCCGGGGGGTGCGTGCAGGCTGAAGGACAGCCACCCCACTCGAAGGGAAAACTCGGTAGAGGACGCGTGCCCCAGCTAAAACAGCCGCTCCCGAGGGTGGAGGCATTTTGTTGTGTGCGTGCGTGAGAGCACTGCAAGGGAGTCCCAAACCTAATTCCGAGGGAGCCGCCGGCTGCTGCACAAGGCAGCCCTCGACTCCCCCACTTGTTTCATGAAGCTAGCACCGAGGCCCCGCTTTCGCATGGAAGCCTGATCGCCTGCGCTGTACCTGCAAGAAACAACATTGTCCGGAAACCTTGCTTTCGCTACCATCCACCGCTCTGAGGGGGAGGGAGCAGTTTCCAGGCTACCGTGGGTGAGCGCCTGGGGAACGGGCTCCTTCCATGCCTCCACCTAGGGAGAAGCAGCCCGGGCCAGGAAGGCACCTCTCGACTCAGCTGTTGTCACCTGGAGCTAACACTACTGCTCCGGTGTGCACTGGAATGCTAAGTGCTCCACACTGGTTTGGCAGGGAGAAGCCGATAAAGAAGCCCTGCTTCAGCTCCTCCGCCTCGCCACAGGGTGGCGGCCATTTTCCCCTCTGTTGGAGTGCAAGCCTGGGGAGGGAGTCCCAGCTGGGTTCCGGGGGAGAAATCAGCATGGGCAGAGGGCACCCTGTCGCCTCAACTCTTGTTTCGGGAAACTCGATCGGCGCTCCCGTTTGTGCGTGGAGACCTAAGTGCCATCCAGCCAACGCCGAGGAACAGACCTGTAGAGAACGCGGGCCTCAGCACAGACGGCCCTTCCTGAGCCGGGACGTCACCTATGGGGTGCTTTTGTGAAAGCATGAGAAATGGAACCTAAACGTGACTCGGAGAGAGAAGCAGGCCTGTCAGGAAGGCTGCTGTCGACTCACGCCTTGCTTTAGGAGCTGAGCCCTGCTGCACCCTGTGTGCCTGGATGCCTAGTTCCCAGGCTGCTAAGAGCAAGAATCAATGCTATAGAATGACTGCGCTGTGGCTATCGGGGCCGTTCCTGAAGCCAGAGGCATTTTACAGTGCTCGTGTTGGAGAGATGGGGGACAGGGTCCCCTGCGTGAAATGGAGCAAGAAACGGGCCGGTGCGGAAGGCAGCTCTCCACTCACCTCTCCTTTCTGAGGCTACTCCCCTTGCCCCGGGCGCGCCCGCCGGCCTCAAGCCAACCCCCTAACTCAAAGGAACCGCCCTGTAGAGAATTCCCTCTTTGGCTAAAAGAACCAGGCCGGAGGCTGGAAGCCTTCTGCTGTGTGCCCGCGTGAGCACCCGGCAAGGGAGGCCCAAACCGCTTTCCGTTTGAGACGCAGGCCCCGGCAAAAGGGAGCACAAGACTCCCCGCTCGTTTCAGGAAGGGAGCACTACGGTCCCGCTTTTGCATGGAAGTCTAACCGCAAGCTTTCTAACTCGAAGCAGCAAGACTGCAGAGACACCGTGCTTTAGCTACCGTCGGCCTCTGTGTGGGAGGAAGCAGTTGAGGGGGTCCTGTGGGTGAGGGCCCGGGGCCGGGCCCCATTCCGTAACACCGGGGGAGAGACAGGCCGGACAGCAGGGAGCTCTGAACTCACATCATGCCTCGGGGGCTGGTACCGTTACCCCGGGGGGGGTGCGTGCAGGCTGAAGGACAGCCACCCCACTCGAAGGGAAAACTCGGTAGAGAATGCGTGCCCCAGCTAAAACAGCCGCTCCCGAGGGTGGAGGCATTTTGTTGTGTGCGTGCCTGAGAGCACTGCAAGGGAGTCCCAAACCTAACTCCAAGGGAGCCGCCGGCTGCTGCACAAGGCAGCCCTCGACACCCCCACTTGTTTCATGAAGCTAGCACCGAGGCCCCGCTTTCGCATGGAAGCCTGATCGCCTGCGCTATACCTGCAAGAAACAACATTGTCCGGAAACCTTGCTTTCGCTACCATCCAGCGCTCTGAGGGGGAGGGAGCAGTTTCCCGTCTACCGTGGGTGAGCGCCTGGGGAACGGGCTCCTTCCATGCCGCCACCTAGGGAGAAGCAGCCTGGGCCAGGAAGGCACCTCTCGACTCAGCTGTTGTCACCTGGAGCTAACACTACTGCTCTGCGTGTGCACAGGAATGCTAAGTGCTCCACAGTGCTTTGGCAGGTTGAAGCTGCTAAAGAAGCCCCGCTTCAGCTCCTCCCCCTCGCCACAAGGTGGCGGCCATTTTCCCCTCTGCTGGAGTGCAAGCCTGGGGAGGGAGTCCCAGCTGGGTTCCGGGGGAGAAATCAACATGGGCAGAGGGCACCCTGTCGCCTCAACTCTTGTTTCGCGAAACTCGATCGGCGCTCCCGTGTGTGCGTGCAGTCCTAAGTGCCATCCAGCCAACGCCGAGGAACAGACCTGTAGAGAACGCGGGCTTCAGCAAAGATGGCCCTTCCTGATCCGGACCGTCACCTCTGGTGTGCTTTTGTGAAAGCATGAGAAATGGAACCTAAACGTGACTCGGAGTGAGAAGCAGGCCTGTCAGGAAGGCTGCTGTCGACTCACGCCTTGCTTTAGGAGCTGAGCCCTGCTGCAGCCTGTGAGCCTGGATGCCTAGTTCCCAGGCTGCTAAGAGCAAGAATCAATGCTATAGAAAGACTGCGCTGTGGCTATCGGGGCCGTTCCTGAAGCCAGAGGCATTTTACAGTGCTCGTGTTGGAGAGACGGGGGACAGGGTCCCCTGCGTGAAATGGAGCGAGAAACGGGCCGGTGCGGAAGGCAGCTCTCCACTCACCTCTCCTTTCTGAGGCTACTCCCCTTGCCCGGGCGTGCCCGCAGGCCTCAAGCCAACCCCCTAACTCAAAGGAAACACCCTGTAGAGAATTCCCGCTCCGGCTAAAAGAGCCATGCCCATGCCGGAGGCTGGAAGGGTTCTGCTGTGTGCTCGCGGGAGCGCCTGGCAAGGGAGGCCCAAACCGCTTTCCGTGTGAGACGCAGGCCCCCGCAGAAGGCAGCAAACGACTCCCCGCTTTTTGCAGGAAGCGAGCACTGCGGCCCCGCTTTTGCATGGAAGTCTAACCACAAGCGTCCTAACTCGAAGCAGCAACACTGCAGAGACACCCTGCTTTACCTACCGTCGGCCTCTGTGTGGGAGGAAGCAGTTGAGGGGGTCCTGTGGGTGAGGGCCCGGGGCCGGGACCCATTCCGTAAGACCGGGGAAGAGACAGGCCGGACAGCAGGGAGCTCTCAACTCACATCATGCTTCGGGGGCTGGTACCGTTGCCCCGGGGGGGTGCGTGCAGGCTGAAGGACAGCCACCCGACTCGAAGGGAAAACTCGGTAGAGAATGCGTGCCCCAGCTAAAACAGACGCTCCCGAGGGTGGAGGCATTTTGTTGTGTGCGTGCCTGAGAGCACTGCAAGGGAGTCCCAAACCTAACTCCGAGGGAGCCGCCGGCTGCTGCACAAGGCAGCCCTCGACTCCCCTACTTGTTTCATGAAGCTAGCACCGAGGCCCCGCTTTCGCATGGAAGCCTGATCGCCTGCGCTCTACCTCCAAGAAACAACAGTGTCCGGAAACCGAGCTTTCCCTACCATCCACCGCTCTGAGGGGGAGGGAGCAGTTTCCTGGCTACCGTGGGTGAGCGCCTGGGGAACGGGCTCCTTCCGTGCCTGCCACCGAGGGAGAAGCAGCCAGGGCCAGGAAGGCACCTCTCGACTCAGCTGTTGTCACCTGGAGCTAACACTACTGCTCCGCGTGTGCACAGGAATGCTAAGTGCTCCACAGTGGTTTGGCAGGTTGAAGCTGCTTAAGAAGCCCCGCTTCAGCTCCTCCGCCTCGCCACAGGGTGGCGGCCATTTTCCCCTCTGCTGGAGTGCAAGCCTGGGGAGGGAGTCCCAGCTGGGTTCCGGGGGAGAAATCAGCATGGGCAGAGGGCACCCTGTCGCCTCAACTCTTGTTTCGGGAAACACGATCGGCGCTCCCGTGTGTGCGTGAATTCGTAAGTGCCATCCAGCCAACGCCGAGGAACAAACCTGGAGAGAACGAGGGCCTCAGCACAGACGGCCCTTCCTGAGCCGGCACGTCACCTATGGGGTGCTTTTGTGAAAGCAGGAGAAATGGAACCTAAACGTGACTCGGAGTGAGAAGCAGGCCTGTCAGGAAGGCTGCTGTCGACTCACGCCTTGTTTTAGGAGCTGAGCCCTGCTGCACCCTGTGTGCCTGAATGCCTAGTTCCCAGGCTGCTAAGAGCAAGAGTGAATGCTATAGAAGGACTGCGCTCTAGTTGACAGGGCTGTTCCTGAAGCCAGAGGCATTTTACAGTGCTCGTGTTGGAGAGACGGGGGACAGGGTCCCCTGCGTGAAATGGAGCGAGAAACGGGCCGGTGCGGAAGGCAGCTCTCCACTCACCTCTCCTTTCTGAGGCTACTCCCCTTGCCCCGGGCGCGCCCGCAGGCCTCAATCCAACCCCCTATCTCAAAGGAACCACCCTGTAGAGAATTCCCGCTTCCGCTAAAAGAGCCAGGCCGGAGGCTGGAAGCGTTCTGCTGTGTGCCCCCGTGAGCGCCCGGCAAGGGAGGCCAAACCGCTTTCCGTGTGAGACGCAGGCCCCGGCAGAAGGCAGCACACGACTCCCCGCTCGTTTCAGGAAGGGAGCACTGCGGTTCCGCTTTTGCATGGAAGTCTAACCGCAAGCGTTCTAACTGGAAGCAGCAACACTGCAGAGACACCGTGCGTTAGCTACCGTCGACCTCTGTGTGGGAGGAAGCAGTTGAGGGGGTCCTGTGGGTGAGGGGGCCCGGGGCCGGGCTCCATTCCGTAAGGCCCGGGGTGGGCGGGTGGGGGAGAGACAGGCCGGACAGCAGGGAGCTCTCAACTCACACCAGGTCTCCGGGGCTGATACCGTTGCCCCGGGGGGTGCGTGCAGGCTGAAGAATAGCCACCCCACTCGAAGGGAAAACTCGGTAGAGGACGCGTGCCCCAGCTAAAACAGCCGCTCCCGAGGGTGGAGGCATTTTGTTGTGTGCGTGCGTGAGAGCACTGCAAGGGAGTCCCAAACCTAATTCCGAGGGAGCCGCCGGCTGCTGCACAAGGCAGCCCTCGACTCCCCCACTTGTTTCATGAAGCTAGCACCGAGGCCCCTCTTTCGCATGGAAGCCTGATCGCCTGCGCTGTACCTGCAAGAAACAACATTGTACGGAAACCTTGCTTTCGCTACCATCCACCGCTCTGAGGGGGAGGGAGCAGTTTCCCGGCTACCGTGGGTGAGCGCCTGGGGAACGGGCTCCTTCCGTGCCGCCACCGAGGGAGAAGCAGCCCGGGCCAGGAAGGCACCTCTCGACTCAGCTGTTGTCACCTGGAGCTAACACTACAGCTCCACGTGTGCACTGGAATGCTAAGTGCTCCACACTGGTTTCGCAGGGAGAAGCCGCTAAAGAAGCCCCGCTTCAGCTCCTCCGCCTCGCCACAGGGTGGCGGCCATTTTCCCCTCTGCTGGAGGGCAAGCCTGGGGAGGGAGTCGCAGCTGGGTTCCGGGGGAGAAATCAGCATGGGCAGAGGGCACCCTATCGCCTCCACTCTTGTTTCGGGAAACTCGATCGGCGCTCCCGTGTGTGCGTGCAGTCCTAAGTGCCATCCAGCCAACGCCGAGGAACAAACCTGTAGAGAACGCGGGCCTCAGCAAGAAGGCCCTTCCTGAGCCGGACCGTCACCTCTGGTGTGCTTTTGTGAAAGCATGAGAAATGGAACCTAAACGTGACTCGGAGAGAGAAGCAGGCCTGTCAGGAAGGCTGCTGTCGACTCACGCCTTGCTTTAGGAGCTGAGCCCTGCTGCACCCTGTGTGCCTGGATGCCTAGTTCCCAGGCTGCTAAGAGCAAGAATCAATGCTATAGAATGACTGCGCTGTGGCTATCGGGGCCGTTCCTGAAGCCAGAGGCATTTTACAGTGTTCCTGTTGGAGAGACGGGGGACAGGGTCCCCTGCGTGAAATGGAGCGAGAAACGGGCCGGTGCGGAAGGCAGCTCTCCACTCACCTGTCCTTTCTGAGGCTACTCCCCTTGCTCGGGGCGTGGCCGCAGGCCTCAAGCCAACCCCCTAACTCAAAGGAACCACCCTGTAGAGAATTCCCGCTCCGGCTAAAAGAGCCATGCCCATGCCGGAGGCTGGATGCGTTCTGCTGTGTGCACGCAGGAGCGCCCGGCAAGAGAGGCCCAAACCGCTTTCCGTGTGAGACGCAGGCCCCCGCAGAAGGCAGCACACGACTCCCCGCTTGTTGCAGGATGCGAGCACTGCGGCCCCGCTTTTGCATGGAAGTCTAACCGCAAGCGTTCTAACTCGAAGCAGCAACACTGAAGAGACACCGTGCTTTAGCTACCTTCGGCCTCTGTGTGGGAGGAAGCAGTTGAGGGGGTCCTGTGGGTGATGGCCCGGGGCCGGGCCCCATTCCGTAAGACCGGGGGAGAGACAGGCCGGACAGCAGGGAGCTCTCAACTCACATCATGCTTCGGGGGCTGGTACCGTTACCCCGGGGGGGTGCGTGCAGGCTGAAGGACAGCCACCCCACTCGAAGGGAAAACTCGGTAGAGAATGCGTGCCCCAGCTAAAACAGCCGCTCCCGAGGGTGGAGGCATTTTGTTGTGTGCGTGCGTGAGAGCACTGCCAGGGAGTCCCAAACCTAATTCCGAGGGAGCCGCCTGCTGCTGCACAAGGCAGCCCTCGCCTCCCCCACTTGTTTCATGAAGCTAGCACCGAGGCCCCGCTTTCGCATGGAAGCCTGATCGCCTGCGTTGTACCTGCAAGAAACAACATTGTTCGGAAACCTTGCTTTCGTTACCCTCCAGCGCTCTGAGGGGGAGGGAGCAGTTTCCCGGCTACCGTGGGTGAGCGCCTGGGGAACGGGCTCCTTCTGTGCCGCCACCGCCACCGAGGGAGAAGCAGCCCGGGCCAGGAAGGCACCTCTCGACTCAGCTGTTGTCACCTGGAGCTAACACTACTGCTCCGGTGTGCACTGGAATGCTAAGTGCTCCACACTGGTTTGGCAGGGAGAAGCCGCTAAAGAAGCCCTGCTTCAGCTCCTCCGCCTCGCCACAGGGTGGCGGCCATTTTCCCCTCTGTTGGAGTGCAAGCCTGGGGAGGGAGTCCCAGCTGGGTTCCGGGGGAGAAATCAGCATGGGCAGAGGGCACCCTGTCGCCTCAACTCTTGTTTTGGGAAACTCGATCGGCGCTCCCGTGTGTGCGTGGAGTCCTAAGTGCCATCCAGCCAACGCCGAGGAACAGACCTGTAGAGAACGCGGGCCTCAGCACAGACGGCCTTTCCTGAGCCGGGACGTCACCTATGGGGTGCTTTTGTGAAAGCATGAGAAATGGAACCTAAACGTGACTGGGAGAGAGAAGCAGGCCTGTCAGGAAGGCTGCTGTCGACTCACGCCTTGCTTTAGGAGCTGAGCCCTGCTGCACCCTGTGTGCCTGGATGCCTAGTTCCCAGGCTGCTAAGAGCAAGAGTGAATGCTATAGAAGGGCTGCGCTCTAGTTGACAGGGCCGTTCCTGAAGCCAAAGGCATTTTACAGTGCTCGTGTTGGAGAGACGGGGGACAGGGTCCCCTGCGTGAAATGGAGCGAGGAACGGGCCGGTGCGGAAAGCAGCTCTCCACTCACCTGTCCTTTCTGAGGCTACTCCCCTTGCCCGGGGCGTGCCCGCAGGCCTCAAGCCAACCCCCTAACTCAAAGGAACCACCCTGTAGAGAATTCCCGCTCCGTCTAAAAGAGCCATGCCCATGCCGGAGGCTGGAAGCGTTCTGCTGTGTGCCCGCGGGAGCACCCGGCAAGGGAGGCCCAAACCGCTTTCCGTGTGAGACGCAGGCCCCCGCAGAAGGCAGCACACGACTCCCCGCTTGTTGCAGGGTGCGAGCACTGCGGCCCCGCTTTTGCATGGAAATCTAACCGCAAGCGTTCTAACTCGAAGCAGCAACACTGCAGAGACACTGTGCTTTAGCTACCGTCGGCCTCTGTGTGGGAGGAAGCAGTTGAGGGGGTCCTGTGGGTGAGGGCCCGGGGCCGGGCCCCATTCCGTAAGACCGGGGGAGAGACAGGCCGGACAGCAGGGAGCTCTCAACTCACATCATGCTTCGGGGGCTGGTACCGTTACCCCGGGGGGGTGCGTGCAGGCTGAAGGACAGCCACCCGACTCGAACGGAAAACTCGGGAGAGAATGCGTGCCCCCGCTAAAACAGCCGCTCCCGAGGGTGGAGGCATTTTGTTGTGTGCGTGCCTGAGAGCACTGCAAGGGAGTCCCAAACCTAACTCCGAGGGAGCCATCGGCTGCTGCCCAAGGCAGCCCTCGACTCCCCCACTTGTTTCATGAAGCTAGCACCGAGGCCCCGCTTTCGCATGGAAGCCTGATCGCCTGCGCTCTACCTCCAAGAAACAACAGTGTACGGAAATCGTGCTTTCGCTACCATCCACCGCTCTGAGTGGGAGGGAGCAGTTTCCCGGCTACCGTGGGTGAGCGCCTGGGGAACGGGCTCCTTCCGTGCCGCCACCGAGGGAGAAGCAGCCCGGGCCAGGAAGGCACCTCTCGACTCAGCTGTTGTCACCTGGAGCTAACACTACTGCTCCGCGTGTGCACTGGAATGCTAAGTGCTCCACACTGGTTTCGCAGGGAGAAGCCGCTAAAGAAGCCCCGCTTCAGCTCCTCCGCCTCGCCACAGGGTGGCGGCCATTTTCCCCTCTGCTGGAGTGCAAGCCTGGGGAGGGAGTCCCAGCTGGGTTCCGGGGGAGAAATCAGCATGGGCAGAGGGCACCCCGTCGCCTCAACTCTTGTTTCAGGAAACTCGATCGGCGCTCCCATGTGTGCGTGGAGTCCTAAGTGCCATCCAGCTAACGCCGAGGAACAGACCTGTAGAGAACGCGGGCCTCAGCACAGACGGCCCTTCCTGAGCCGGGACGTCACCTATGGGGTGCTTTTGTGAAAGCATGAGAAATGGAACCTAAACGTGACTCGGAGAGAGAAGCAGGCCTCTCAGGAAGGCTGCTGTCGACTCACGCCTTGCTTTAGGAGCTGAGCCCTGCTGCACCCTGTGTGCCTGGATGCCTAGTTCCCAGGCTGCTAAGAGCAAGAGTGAATGCTATAGAAGGGCTGCGCTCTAGTTGATAGGGCCGTTCCTGAAGCCAGAGGCATTTTACAGTTCTCGTGTTGGAGAGACTGGGGACAGGGTCCCCTGCGTGAAATGGAGCGAGAAAGGGGCCGGTGCGGAAGGCAGCTCTCCACTCACCTCTCCTTCTGAGGCTACTCCCCTTGCCCCGGGCGAGCCCGCAGGCCTCAAGCCAACCCCCTAACTCAAAGGAACCACCCTGTAGAGAATTCCCGCTTTGGCTAAAAGAACCAGGCCGGAGGCTCTAAGCGTTCTGCTGTGTGCCCGCGTGAGCGCCCGGCAAGGGAGGCCCAAACCGCTTTCCGTGTGAGACGCAGGCCCCGGCAGAAGGCAGCACACGACTCCCCGCTCGTTTCAGGAAGGGAGCACTGCGGTCCCGCTTTTGCATAGAAGTCTAACCGCAAGCGTTCTAACGAGAAGCAGCAACACTGCAGAGACACCGTGCTTTAGCCACCATCGACCTCTGTGTGGGAGGAAGCAGTTGAGGGGGTCCTGTGGGTTAGGGGGCGCGGGGCCGGGCTCCATTGCGTAAGGCCCGGGGTGGGGGGGTGGGGGGGTGGGGAGGAGACAGGCCGGACAGCAGGGAGCTCTCAACTCACACCAGGCCTCCGGGGCTGGTACCGTTGCCCCGGGGGGTGCGTGCAGGCTCAAGTACAGCCACCCCACTCGAAGGGAAAACTCGGTAGAAGACGCGTGCCCCAGCTAAAACAGCCGCTCCCGAGGGTGGAGGCATTTTGTTGTGTGCGTGCCTGAGAGCACTGCAAGGGAGTCCCAAACCGAATTCCGAGGGAGCCGCCGGCTGCTGCAAAGGCAGGCCTCGACTCCCCCACTTGTTTCATGAAGCTAGCACCGAGGCCGCGCTTTCGCATGGTAGCCTGATCGCCTGCGCTCTACCTCCAAGAAACAACAGTGTACGGAAACCGAGCTTTCGCTACCATCCACCGCTCTGAGGGGGAGGGAGCAGTTTCCCAGCTACCGTGGGTGAGCACCTGGGGAACGGGCTCCTTCTGTGCCGCCACCAAGGGAGAAGCAGCCCGGGCCAGGAAGGCACCTCTCGACTCAGCTGTTGTCACCTGGAGCTAACACTACTGCTCCGCGTGTGCACTGGAATGCTAAGTGCTCCACACTGGTTTGGCAGGGAAAAATCGCTAAAGAAGTCCCGCTTCAGCTCCTCCGCCTCGCCACAGGGTGGCGGCCATTTTCCCCTCTTCTGGAAGTCAAGCCTGGGGAGGGAGTCCCAGCTGGATTCCGGGGGAGAAATCAGCATGGGCAGAGGGCACCCTGTCGCCTCAACTCTTGTTTCGGGAAACTCGATCGGCGCTCCCGTGTGTGCGTGCAGTCCTAAGTGCCATCCAGCCAACGCCGAGGAACAAACCTGTAGAGAACGCGGGCTTCAGCAAAGATGGCCCTTCCTGAGCCGGACCGTCACCTCTGGTGTGCTTTTGTGAAAGCATGAGAAATGGAACCTAAACGTGACTCGGAGAGAGAAGCAGGCCTGTCAGGAAGGCTGCTGTCGACTCACGCCTTGCTTTAGGAGCTGAGCCCTGCTGCACCCTGTGAGCCTGGATGCCTAGTTCCCAGGCTGCTAAGAGCAAGAGTGAATGCTATAGAAGGACTGCGCTCTAGTTGACAGGGCCGTTCCTGAAGCCAGAGGCATTTTACAGTGCTCGTGTTGGAGAGACGGGGGACAGCGTCCCCTGCGTGAAATGGAGCGAGGAACGGGCCGGTGCGGAAGGCAGCTCTCCACTCACCTGTCCTTTCTGAGGCTACTCCCCTTTCCCGGGGCGTGCCCGCAGGCCTCAAGCCAACCCCCTAACTCAAAGGAACCACCCTGTAGAGAATTCCCGCTCCGGCTAAAAGAGCCATGCCCATGCCGGAGGCTGGAAGCGTTCTGCTGTGTGCACGCAGGAGCGCCCGGCAAGGGAGGCCCAAACCGCTTTCCGTGTGAGACGCAGGCCCCCGCAGAAGGCAGCACACGACTCCCCGCTTGTTGCAGGATGCGAGCACTGCGGCCCCGCTTTTGCATGGAAGTCTAACCGCAAGCGTTCTAACTCGAAGCAGCAACACTGAAGAGACACCGTGCTTTAGCTACCGTCGGCCTCTGTGTGGGAGGAAGCAGTTGAGGGGGTCCTGTGGGTGATGGCCCGGGGCCGGGCCCCATTCCGTAAGACCGGGGGAGAGACAGGCCGGACAGCAGGGAGCTCTCAACTCACATCATGCTTCGGGGGCTGGTACCGTTACCCCGGGGGGGTGCGTGCAGGCTGAAGGACAGCCACCCCACTCGAAGGGAAAACTCGGTAGAGAATGCGTGCCCCAGCTAAAACAGCCGCTCCCGAGGGTGGAGGCATTTTGTTGTGTGCGTGCGTGAGAGCACTGCAAGGGAGTCCCAAACCTAATTCCGAGGGAGCCGCCGGCTGCTGCACAAGGCAGCCCTCGACTCCCCCACTTGTTTCATGAAGCTAGCACCGAGGCCCCGCTTTCGCATGGAAGCCTGATCGCCTGCGCTGTACCTGCAAGAAACAACATTGTACGGAAACCTTGCTTTCGCTACCATCCAGCGCTCTGAGGGGGAGGGAGCAGTTTCCCGGCTACCGTGGGTGAGCGCCTGGGGAACGGGCTCCTTCTGTGCCGCCACCGCCACCGAGGGAGAAGCAGCCCGGGCCAGGAAGGCACCTCTCGACTCAGCTGTTGTCACCTGGAGCTAACACTACTGCTCCGGTGTGCACTGGAATGCTAAGTGCTCCACACTGGTTTGGCAGGGAGAAGCCGCTAAAGAAGCCCTGCTTCAGCTCCTCCGCCTCGCCACAGGGTGGCGGCCATCTTCCCCTCTGTTGGAGTGCAAGCCTGGGGAGGGAGTCCCAGCTGGGTTCCGGGGGAGAAATCAGCATGGGTAGAGGGAACCCTGTCGCCTCAACTCTTGTTTCGGGAAACTCGACCGGCGCTCCCGTGTGTGCGTGGAGTCCTAAATGCCATCCAGCCAACGCCGAGGAACAGTCCTGTAGAGAACGCGGGCCTCAGCACAGACGGCCCTTCCTGAGCCGGGACGTCACCTATGGGGTGCTTTTGTGAAAGCATGAGAAATGGAACCTAAACGTGACTGGGAGAGAGAAGCAGGCCTGTCAGGAAGGCTGCTGTCGACTCACGCCTTGCTTTAGGAGCTGAGCCCTGCTGCACCCTGTGTGCCTGGATGCCTAGTTCCCAGGCTGCTAAGAGCAAGAGTGAATGCTATAGAAGGGCTGCGCTCTAGTTGACAGGGCCGTTCCTGAAGCCAGAGGCATTTTACAGTTCTCGTGTTGGAGAGACTGGGGACAGGGTCCCCTGCGTGAAATGGAGCGAGAAAGGGGCCGGTGCGGAAGGCAGCTCTCCACTCACCTCTCCTTTCTGAGGCTACTCCCCTTGCCCCGGGCGCACCCGCCGGCCTCAAGCCAACCCCCTAACTCAAAGGAAACACCCTGTAGAGAATTCCCGCTCCGGCTAAAAGAGCCATGCCCATGCCCGAGGCTGGAAGCGTTCTGCTGTGTGCACGCGTGAGCGCCCGGCAAGGGAGGCCCGAACCGCTCTCCGTGTGAGACGCAGGCCCCCGCAGAAGGCAGCACACGACTCCCCGCTCGTTGCAGGAAGCGAGCTCTGCGGCCCCGCTTTTGCATGGAAGTCTAACCGCAAGCTTTCTAACTCGAAGCAGCAAGACTGCAGAGACACCGTGCTTTAGCTACCGTCGGCCTCTGTGTGGGAGGAAGCAGTTGAGGGGGTCCTGTGGGTGAGGGCCCGGGGCCGGGCCCCATTCCGTAAGACCGGGGGAGAGACAGGCCGGACAGCAGGGAGCTCTCAACTCACATCATGCTTCGGGGGCTGGTACCGTTACCCCGGGGGGGTGCGTGCAGGCTGAAGGACAGCCACCCCACTCGAAGGGAAAACTCGGTAGAGAATGCGTGCCCCAGCTAAAACAGCCGCTCCCGAGGGTGGAGGCATTTTGTTGTGTGCGTGCGTGAGAGCACTGCCAGGGAGTCCCAAACCTAACTCCGAGGGAGCCGCCGGCTGCTGCACAAGGCAGCCCTCGACTCCCCCACTTGTTTCATGAAGCTAGCACCGAGGCCCCGCTTTCGCATGGAAGCCTGATCGCCTGCGCTCTACCTCCAAGAAACAACAGTGGACGGAAACCTTGCTTTCGCTACCATCCATCGCTCTGAGGGGGAGGGAGCAATTTCCCGGCTACCGTGGGTGAGCGCCTGGGGAACGGGCTCCTTCCATGCCGCGACCTAGGGAGAGGCAGCCCGGGCCAGGAAGGCACCTCTCGACTCAGCTGTTGTCACCTGGAGCTAACACTACTGCTCCGCGTGTGCACTGGAATGCTAAGTGCTCCACACTGGTTTGGCAGGGAGAAGCCGCTAAAGAAGCCCCGCTTCAGCTCCTCCGCCTCCCCACAGGGTGGCGGCCATTTTCCCCTCTGCTGGAGTGCAAGCCTGGGGAGGGAGTCCCAGCTGGGTTCCGGGGGAGAAATCAGCATGGGCAGAGGGCACCCTGTCGCCTCAACTCTTGTTTCGGGAAACTCGATCGGCGCTCCCGTGTGTGCGTGCAGTCCTAAGTGCCATCCAGCCAACGCCGAGGAACAAACCTGAAGAGAACGCGGGCCTCAGCAAAGATGGCCCTTCCTGAGCCGGACCGTCACCTCTGGTGTGCTTTTGTGAAAGCATGAGAAATGGAACCTAAACGTGACTCGGAGAGAGAAGCAGGCCTGTCAGGAAGGCTGCTGTCGACTCACGCCTTGGTTTAGGAGCTGAGCCCTGCTGCACCCTGTGAGCCTGGATGCCTAGTTCCCAGGCTGCTAAGAGCAAGAATCAATGCTATAGAAAGACCACGCTGTGGCTATCGGGGCCGTTCCTGAAGCCAGAGGCATTTTACAGTGCTCGTGTTGGAGAGACGGGGGACAGGGTCCCCTGCGTGAATTGGAGCGAGAAAGGGGCCGTTGCGGAACGCAGCTCTCCACTCACCTCTCCTTTCTGAGGCTACTCCCCTTGCCCGGGGCGTGCCCGCAGGCCTCAAGCCAACCCCCTAACTCAAAGGAACCGCCCTGTAGAGAATTCCCGCTTTGGCTAAAAGAACCATGCCGGAGGCTAGAAGACTTCTGCTGTGTGCCCGCGTGAGCGCCCGGCAAGGGAGGCCCAAACCGCTTTCCGTGTGAGACGCAGGCCCCGGCAGAAGGCAGCACACGACTCCCCGCTCGTTTCAGGAAGGGAGCACTGCGGTCCCGCTTTTGCATAGAAGTATAACCGCAAGCCTTCTAACTCGAAGCAGCAACACTGCAGAGACACCGTGCTTTAGCCACCATCGACCTCTGTGTGGGAGGAAGCAGTTGAGGGGGTCCTGTGGGTTAGGGGGCCCGGGGTCGGGCTCCATTCCGTAAGGCCCGGGGAGGGGTGGTGGGGGGGTGGGGGGGAGACAGGCCGGACAGCAGGGAGCTCTCAACTCACACCAGGCCTCCGGGGCTGGTACCGTTGCCCCGGGGGGTGCGTGCAGGCTCAAGTACAGCCACCCCACTCGAAGGGAAAACTCGGTGGAAGACGCGTGCCCCAGCTAAAACAGCCGCTCCCGAGGGTGGAGGCATTTTGTTGTGTGCGTGCCTGAGAGCACTGCAAGGGAGTCCCAAACCTAATTCCGAGGGAGCCGCCGGCTGCTGCACAAGGCAGGACTCGACTCCCCCACTTGTTTCATGAAGCTAGCACCGAGGCCACGCTTTCGCATGGAAGCCTGATCGCCTGCGCTCTACCTCCAAGAAACAACAGTGTAGGGAAACCGTGCTTTCGCTACCATCCACCGCTCTTAGTGGGAGGGAGCAGTTTCCCGGCTACCGTGGGTGAGCGCCAGGGCAACGGGCTCCTTCCATGCCGCCACCGAGGGAGAAGCAGCCCGGGCCAGGAAGGCACCTCTCGACTCAGCTGTTGTCACCTGGAGCTAACACTACTGCACCGCGTGTGCACTGGAATGCTAAGTGCTCCACACTGGTTTGGCAGGGAGAAGCCGCTAAAGAAGCCCCGCTTCAGCTCCTCCTCCTCGCCACAGGGTGGCGGCCATTTTCCCCTCTGCTGGAGTGCAAGCCTGGGGAGGGAGTCCCAGCTGGGTTGCGGGGGAGAAATCAGCGTGGGCAGAGGGCACCCTGTCGCCTCAACTCTTGTTTCGCGAAACTCGATCGGCGCTCCCGTGTGTGCGTGCAGTCCTAAGTGCCATCCAGCCAACGCCGAGGAACAGACCTGTAGAGAACGCGGGCTTCAGCAAAGATGGCCCTTCCTGATCCGGACCGTCACCTCTGGTGTGCTTTTGTGAAAGCATGAGAAATGGAACCTAAACGTGACTCGGAGTGAGAAGCAGGCCTGTCAGGAAGGCTGCTGTCGACTCACGCCTTGCTTTAGGAGCTGAGCCCTGCTGCAGCCTGTGAGCCTGGATGCCTAGTTCCCAGGCTGCTAAGAGCAAGAATCAATGCTATAGAAAGACTGCGCTGTGGCTATCGGGGCCGTTCCTGAAGCCAGAGGCATTTTACAGTGCTCGTGTTGGAGAGACGGGGGACAGGGTCCCCTGCGTGAAATGGATCGAGAAACGGGCCGGTGCGGAAGGCAGCTCTCCACTCACCTCTCCTTTCTGAGGCTACTCCCCTTGCCCGGGCGTACCCGCAGGCCTCAAGCCAACCCCCTAACTCAAAGGAAACACCCTGTAGAGAATTCCCGCTCCGGCTAAAAGAGCCATGCCCATGCCGGAGGCTGGAAGCGTTCTGCTGTGTGCCCGCGGGAGCGCCCGGCAAGGGAGGCCCAAACCGCTTTCCGTGTGAGACGCAGGCCCCCGCAGAAGGCAGCAAACGACTCCCCGCTTTTTGCAGGAAGCGAGCACTGCGGCCCCGCTTTTGCATGGAAGTCTAACCACAAGCGTTCTAACTCGAAGCAGCAACACTGCAGAGACACCCTGCTTTACCTACCGTCGGCCTCTGTGTGGGAGGAAGCAGTTGAGGGGGTCCTGTGGGTGAGGGCCCGGGGCCGGGACACATTCCGTAAGACCGGGGGAGAGACAGGCTGGACAGCAGGGAGCTCTCAACTCACATCATGCCTCGGGGGCTGGTACCGTTACCCCGGGGGGGTGCGTGCAGGCTGAAGGACAGCCACCCCACTCGAAGGGAAAACTCGGTAGAGAATGCGTGCCCCAGCTAAAAGAGCCGCTCCCGAGGGTGGAGGCATTTTGTTGTGTGCGTGCCTGAGAGCACTGCAAGGGAGTCCCAAACCTAACTCCGAGGGAGCCGCCGGCTGCTGGACAAGGCAGCCCTCGACTCCCCCACTTGTTTCATGAAGCTAACACCGAGGCCCCGCTTTCGCATGGAACCCTGATCGCCTGCGCGCTACCTCCAAGAAACAACAGTGTACGGAAACCCAGCTTTCGCTACCATCCACCGCTCTGAGGGGGAGGGAGCAGTTTCCCGGCTACGGTGGGTGAGCGCCTGGGGAACGGGCTCCTTCCGTGCCGCCACCGAGGGAGAAGCGGCCCGGGCCAGGAAGGCACCTCTCGACTCAGCTGTTGTCACCTGGAGCTAACACTACTGCTCCGCGTGTGCACAGGAATGCTAAGTGCTCCACACTGGTTTGGCAGGGAGAAGCCGCTAAAGAAGCCCCGCTTCAGCTCCTCCGCCTCGCCACAGGGTGGCGGCCATTTTCCCCTCTGATGGAGTGCAAGCCTGGGGAGGGAGTCCCAGCTGGGTTCCGGGGGAGAAATCAGCATGGGCAGAGGGCACCCTGTCGCCTCAACTCTTGTTTCGGGAAACTCGATCGGCGCTCCCGTGTGTGCGTGGAGTCCTAAGTGCCATCCAGCCAACGCCAAGGAACAAACCTGGAGAGAACGCGGGCCTCAGCACAGACGGCCCTTCCTGAGCCGAGACGTCACCTATGGGGTGCTTTTGTGAAAGCATGAGAAATGGAACCTAAACGTGACTCGGAGTGAGAAGCAGGCCTGTCAGGAAGGCTGCTGTCGACTCACGCCTTGTTTTAGGAGCTGAGCCCTGCTGCACCCTGTGTGCCTGGATGCCTAGTTCCCAGGCTGCTAAGAGCAAGAGTGAATGCTATAGAAGGCCTGCGCTCTAGTTGACAGGGCCGTTTCTGAAGCCAGAGGCATTTTACAGTGCTCGTGTTGGAGAGACTGGGGACAGGGTCCCCTGCGTGAAATGGAGCGAGAAACGGGCCGGTGTGGAAGGCAGCTCTCCACTCACCTCTCCTTTCTGAGGCTACTCCCCTTGCCCCGGGCGCGCCCGCAGGCCTCAAGCCAACCCCCTAACTCAAAGGAACCACCCTGTAGAGAATTCCCGCTTCCGCTAAAAGAGCCAGGCCGGAGGCTGGAAGCGTTCTGCTGTGTGCCCGCGTGAGCGCCCGGCAAGGGAGGCCCAAACCGCTTTCCGTGTGAGACGCAGGCCCCGGCAGAAGGCAGCACACGACTCCCCGCTCGTTTCAGAAAGGGAGCACTGCGGTTCCGCTTTTGCATGGAAGTCTAACCGCAAGCGTTCTAACTGGAAGCAGCAATACTGCAGAGACACCGTGCGTTAGCTACCGTCGACCTCTGTGTGGGAGGAAGTAGTTGAGGGGGTCCTGTGGGTGAGGGGGCCCGGGGCCGGGCTCCATTCCGTAAGGCCCGTGGTGGGGGGGTGGGGGAGAGACAGGCCGGACAGCAGGGAGCTCTCAACTCACACCAGGTCTCCGGGGCTGATACCGTTGCCCCGGGGGGTGCGTGCAGGCTGAAGGACAGCCACCCCACTCGAAGGGAAAACTCGGTAGAGGACGCGTGCCCCAGCTAAAACAGCCGCTCCCGAGGGTGGAGGCATTTTGTTGTGTGCGTGCGTGAGAGCACTGCAAGGGAGTCCCAAACCTAATTCCGAGGGAGCCGCCGGCTGCTGCACAAGGCAGCCCTCGACTCCCCCACTTGTTTCATGAAGCTAGCACCGAGGCCCCGCTTTCGCATGGAAGCCTGATCGCCTGCGCTGTACCTGCAAGAAACAACATTGTCCGGAAACCTTGCTTTCGCTACCATCCACCGCTCTGAGGGGGAGGGAGCAGTTTCCAGGCTACCGTGGGTGAGCGCCTGGGGAACGGGCTCCTTCCATGCCTCCACCTAGGGAGAAGCAGCCCGGGCCAGGAAGGCACCTCTCGACTCAGCTGTTGTCACCTGGAGCTAACACTACTGCTCCGCGTGTGCACTGGAATGCTAATTGCTCCAAACTGGTTTCGCAGGGAGAAGCCCCTAAAGAAGTCCCGCTTCAGCTCCTCCGCCTCGCCACAGGGTGGCGGCCATTTTCCCCTCTGCTGGAGTGCAAGCCTGGGGAGGGAGTCCCAGCTGGGTTCCGGGGGAGAAATTAGCATGGGCAGAGGGCACCCTGTCGCCTCAACTCTTGTTTCGCGAAACTCGATCGGCGCTCCCGTGTGTGCGTGCAGTCCTAAGTGCCATCCAGCCAACGCCGAGGAACAAACCTGTAGAGAACGCGGGCCTCAGCAAGAAGGCCCTTCCTGAGCCGGACCGTCACCTCTGGTGTGCTTTTGTGAAAGCATGAGAAAAGGAACCTAAACGTGACTCGGAGAGAGAAGCAGGCCTGTCAGGAAGGCTGCTGTCGACTCACGCCTTGCTTTAGGAGCTGAGCCCTGCTGCACCCTGTGAGCCTGGATGCCTAGTTCCCAGGCTGCTAAGAGCAAGAATCAATGCTATAGAAAGACTGCGCTGTGGCTATCGGGGCCGTTCCTGAAGCCAGAGGCATTTTACAGTGCTCGTGTTGGAGAGACGGGGGACAGGGTCCCCTGCGTGAAATGGAGCGAGAAACGGGCCGGTGCAGAAGGCAGCTCTCCACTCACCTCTCCTTTCTGAGGCTACTCCCCTTGCCCGGGGCGTGCCCGCAAGCCTCAAGCGAACCCCCTAACTCAAAGGAACCACCCTGTAGAGAATTCCCGCTCCGGCTAAAAGAGCCATGCCCATGCCGGAGGCTGGAAGCGTTCTGCTGTGTGCCCGCGGGAGCGCCCGGCAAGGGAGGCCCAAACCGCTTTCCGTGTGAGACGCAGGCCCCCGCAGAAGGCAGCAAACGACTCCCCGCTTTTTGCAGGAAGCGAGCACTGCGGCCCCGCTTTTGCATGGAAGTCTAACCACAAGCGTTCTAACTCGAAGCAGCAACACTGCAGAGACACCCTGCTTTACCTACCGTCGGCCTCTGAGTAGGAGGAAGCAGTTGAGGGGGTCCTGTGGGTGAGGGCCCGGGGCCGGGACCCATTCCGTAAGACCGAGGGAGAGACAGGCTGGACAGCAGGGAGCTCTCAACTCACATCATGCTTCGGGGGCTGGTACCGTTGCCCCGGGGGGGTGCGTGCAGGCTGAAGGACAGCCACCCCACTCGAAGGGAAAACTCGGTAGAGAATGCGTGCCCCAGCTAAAACAGCCGCTCCCGAGGGTGGAGGCATTTTGTTGTGTGCGTGCCTGAGAGCACTGCAAGGGAGTCCCAAACCTAATTCCGAGGGAGCCGCCGGCTGCTGCACAAGGCAGCCCTCGACTCCCCCACTTGTTTCATGAAGCTAGCACCGAGGCCCCTCTTTCGCATGGAAGCCTGATCGCCTGCGCTGTACCTGCAAGAAACAACATTGTACGGAAACCTTGCTTTCGCTACCATCCACCGCTCTGAGGGGGAGGGAGCAGTTTCCCGGCTACCGTGGGTGAGCGCCTGGGGAACGGGCTCCTTCCGTGCCGCCACCGAGGGAGAAGCAGCCCGGGCCAGGAAGGCACCTCTCGACTCAGCTGTTGTCACCTGCAGCTAACACTACTGCTCCACGTGTGCACTGGAATGCTAAGTGCTCCACACTGGTTTCGCAGGGAGAAGCCGCTAAAGAAGCCCCGCTTCAGCTCCTCCGCCTTGCCACAGGGTGGCGGCCATTTTCCCCTCTGCTGGAGGGCAAGCCTGGGGAGGGAGTCGCAGCTGGGTTCCGGGGGAGAAATCAGCATGGGCAGAGGGCACCCTGTCGCCTCAACTCTTGTTTCGGGAAACTCGATCGGCGCTCCCGTGTGTGCGTGCAGTCCTAAGTGCCATCCAGCCAACGCCGAGGAACAAACCTGTAGAGAATGCGGGCCTCAGCAAGAAGGCCCTTCCTGAGCCGGACCGTCACCTCTGGTGTGCTTTTGTGAAAGCATGAGAAATGGAACCTAAACGTGACTCGGAGAGAGAAGCAGGCCTGTCAGGAAGGCTGCTGTCGACTCACGCCTTGCTTTAGGAGCTGAGACCTGCTGCACCCTGTGTGCCTGGATGCCTAGTTCCCAGGCTGCTAAGAGCAAGAATCAATGCTATAGAATGACTGCGCTCTAGTTGACAGGGCCGTTCCTGAAGCCAGAGGCATTTTACAGTTCTCGTGTTGGAGAGACTGGGGACAGGGTCCCCTGCGTGAAATGGAGCGAGAAAGGGGCCGGTGCGGAAGGCAGCTCTCCACTCACCTCTCCTTTCTGAGGCTACTCCCCTTGCCCGGGGCGCGCCCGCAGGCCTCAAGCCAACCCCCTAACTCAAAGGAACCACCCTGTAGAGAATTCCCGCTTTGGCTAAAAGAACCAGGCCGGAGGCTCTAAGCGTTCTGCTGTGTGCCCGCGTGAGCGCCCGGCAAGGGAGGCCCAAACCGCTTTCCGTGTGAGACGCAGGCCCCGGCAGAAGGCAGCACACGACTCCCCGCTCGTTTCAGGAAGGGAGCACTGCGGTCCCGCTTTTGCATAGAAGTCTAACCGCAAGCGTTCTAACTAGAAGCAGCAACACTGCAGAGACACCGTGCTTTAGCCACCATCGACCTCTGTGTGGGAGGAAGCAGTTGAGGGGGTCCTGTGGGTTAGGGGGCGCGGGGCCGGGCTCCATTGCGTAAGGCCCGGGGTGGGGGGTGGGGGGGTGGGGAGCAGACAGGCCGGACAGCAGGGAGCTCTCAACTCACACCAGGCCTCCGGGGCTGGTACCGTTGCCCCGGGGGGTGCGTGCAGGCTCAAGTACAGCCACCCCACTCGAAGGGAAAACTCGGTAGAAGACGCGTGCCCCAGCTAAAACAGCCGCTCCCGAGGGTGGAGGCATTTTGTTGTGTGCGTGCCTGAGAGCACTGCAAGGGAGTCCCAAACCGAATTCCGAGGGAGCCGCCGGCTGCTGCAAAGGCGGGCCTCGACTCCCCCACTTGTTTCATGAAGCTAGCACCGAGGCCGCGCTTTCGCATGGAAGCCTGATCGCCTGCGCTCTACCTCCAAGAAACAACAGTGTACGGAAACCGAGCTTTCGCTACCATCCACCGCTCTGAGGGGGAGGGAGCAGTTTCCCAGCTACCGTGGGTGAGCACCTGGGGAACGGGCTCCTTCTGTGCCGCCACCGAGGGAGAAGCAGCCCGGGCCAGGAAGGCACCTCTCGACTCAGCTGTTGTCACCTGGAGCTAACACTACTGCTCCGCGTGTGCACTGGAATGCTAAGTGCTCCACACTGGTTTGGCAGGGAAAAGCCGCTAAAGAAGTCCCGCTTCAGCTCCTCCGCCTCGCCACAGGGTGGCGGCCATTTTCCCCTCTTCTGGAAGTCAAGCCTGGGGAGGGAGTCCCAGCTGGATTCCGGGGGAGAAATCAGCATGGGCAGAGGGCACCCTGTCGCCTCAACTCTTGTTTCGGGAAACTCGATCGGCGCTCCCGTGTGTGCGTGCAGTCCTAAGTGCCATCCAGCCAACGCCGAGGAACAAACCTGTAGAGAACGCGGGCCTCAGCAAAGATGGCCCTTCCTGAGCCGGACCGTCACCTCTGGTGTGCTTTTGTGAAAGCATGAGAAATGGAACCTAAACGTGACACGGAGAGAGAAGCAGGCCTGTCAGGAAGGCTGCTGTCGACTCACGCCTTGCTTTAGGAGCTGAGCCCTGCTGCACCCTGTGTGCCTGGATGCCTAGTTCCCAGGCTGCTAAGAGCAAGAATCAATGCTATAGAATGACTGCGCTGTGGCTATCGGGGCCGTTCCTGAAGCCAGAGGCATTTTACAGTGCTCGTGTTGGAGAGACGGGGGACAGCGTCCCCTGCGTGAAATGGAGCGAGGAACGGGCCGGTGCGGAGGCAGCTCTCCACTCACCTGTCCTTTCTGAGGCTACTCCCCTTTCCCGGGGCGTGCCCGCAGGCCTCAAGCCAACCCCCTAACTCAAAGGAACCACCCTGTAGAGAATTCCCGCTCCGGCTAAAAGAGCCATGCCCATGCCGGAGGCTGTAAGCGTTCTGCTGTGTGCACGCAGGAGCGCCCGGCAAGGGAGGCCCAAACCGCTTTCCGTGTGAGACGCAGGCCCCCGCAGAAGGCAGCACACGACTCCCCGCTTGTTGCAGGATGCGAGCACTGCGGCCCCGCTTTTGCATGGAAGTCTAACCGCAAGCGTTCTAACTCGAAGCAGCAACACTGAAGAGACACCGTGCTTTAGCTACCGTCGGCCTCTGTGTGGGAGGAAGCAGTTGAGGGGGTCCTGTGGGTGATGGCCCGGGGCCGGGCCCCATTCCGTAAGACCGGGGGAGAGACAGGCCGGACAGCAGGGAGCTCTCAACTCACATCATGCTTCGGGGGCTGGTACCGTTACCCCGGGGGGGTGCGTGCAGGCTGAAGGACAGCCACCCCACTCGAAGGGAAAACTCGGTAGAGAATGCGTGCCCCAGCTAAAACAGCCGCTCCCGAGGGTGGAGGCATTTTGTTGTGTGCGTGCGTGAGAGCACTGCAAGGGAGTCCCAAACCTAATTCCGAGGGAGCCGCCGGCTGCTGCACAAGGCAGCCCTCGACTCCCCCACTTGTTTCATGAAGCTAGCACCGAGGCCCCGCTTTCGCATGGAAGCCTGATCGCCTGCGCTGTACCTGCAAGAAACAACATTGTACGGAAACCTTGCTTTCGCTACCATCCAGCGCTCTGAGGGGGAGGGAGCAGTTTCCCGGCTACCGTGGGTGAGCGCCTGGGGAACGGGCTCCTTCTGTGCCGCCACCGCCACCGAGGGAGAAGCAGCCCGGGCCAGGAAGGCACCTCTCGACTCAGCTGTTGTCACCTGGAGCTAACACTACTGCTCCGGTGTGCACTGGAATGCTAAGTGCTCCACACTGGTTTGGCAGGGAGAAGCCGCTAAAGAAGCCCTGCTTCAGCTCCTCCGCCTCGCCACAGGGTGGCGGCCATCTTCCCCTCTGTTGGAGTGCAAGCCTGGGGAGGGAGTCCCAGCTGGGTTCCGGGGGAGAAATCAGCATGGGTAGAGGGAACCCTGTCGCCTCAACTCTTGTTTCGGGAAACTCGACCGGCGCTCCCGTGTGTGCGTGGAGTCCTAAATGCCATCCAGCCAACGCCGAGGAACAGTCCTGTAGAGAACGCGGGCCTCAGCACAGACGGCCCTTCCTGAGCCGGGACGTCACCTATGGGGTGCTTTTGTGAAAGCATGAGAAATGGAACCTAAACGTGACTGGGAGAGAGAAGCAGGCCTGTCAGGAAGGCTGCTGTCGACTCACGCCTTGCTTTAGGAGCTGAGCCCTGCTGCACCCTGTGTGCCTGGATGCCTAGTTCCCAGGCTGCTAAGAGCAAGAGTGAATGCTATAGAAGGGCTGCGCTCTAGTTGACAGGGCCGTTCCTGAAGCCAGAGGCATTTTACAGTTCTCGTGTTGGAGAGACTGGGGACAGGGTCCCCTGCGTGAAATGGAGCGAGAAAGGGGCCGGTGCGGAAGGCAGCTCTCCACTCACCTCTCCTTTCTGAGGCTACTCCCCTTGCCCCGGGCGCACCCGCTGGCCTCAAGCCAACCCCCTAACTCAAAGGAACCGCCCTGTAGAGAATTCCCGCTTTGGCTAAAAGAACCATGCCGGAGGCTGGAAGCCTTCTGCTGTGTGCCCGCGTGAGCGCCCGGCAAGGGAGGCCCAAACCGCTTTCCGTGTGAGACGCAGGCCCCGGCAGAAGGCAGCACACGACTCCCCGCTCGTTTCAGGAAGGGAGCACTGCGGTCCCGCTTTTGCATAGAAGTCTAACCGCAAGCCTTCTAACTCAAAGCAGCAACACTGCAGAGACACCGTGCTTTAGCCACCATCGACCTCTGTGTGGGAGGAAGCAGTTGAGGGGGTCCTGTGGGTTAGGGGGCCCGGGGTCGGGCTCCATTCCGTAAGGCCCGGGGTTGGGGGGGTCGGGGGGTGGGGGGGAGACAGGCCTGACAGCAGGGAACTCTCAACTCACACCAGGCCTCCGGGGCTGTTACCGTTGCCCCGGGGGGTGCGTGCAGGCTCAAGTACAGCCACCCCACTCGAAGGGAAAACTCGGTAGAAGACGCGTGCCCCAGCTAAAACAGCCGCTCCCGAGGGTGGAGGCATTTTGTTGTGTGAGTGCCTGAGAGCACTGCAAGGGAGTCCCAAACCTAATTCCGAGGGAGCCGCCGGCTGCTGCACAAGGCAGCCCTCGACTCCCCCACTTGTTTCATGAAGCTAGCACCGAGGCCCGGCTTTCGCATGGAAGCCTGATCGCCTGCGCTGTACCTGCAAGAAACAACATTGTACGGAAACCTTGCTTTCGCTACCATCCACCGCTCTGAGGGGGAGGGAGCAGTTTCCCGGCTACCGTGGGTGAGCGCCTGGGGAACGGGCTCCTTCTGTGCCGCCACCGCCACCGAGGGAGAAGCAGCCCGGGCCAGGAAGGCACCTCTCGACTCAGCTGTTGTCACCTGGAGCTAACACTACTGCTCCGCGTGTGCACTGGAATGCTAAGTGCTCCACACTGGTTTCGCAGGGAGAAGCCACTAAAGAAGCCCTGCTTCAGCTCCTCCGCCTCGCCACAGGGTGGCGGCCATTTTCACCTCTGCTGGAGTGCAAGCCTGGGGAGGGAGTCCCAGCTGGGTTCCGGGGGAGAAATCAGCATGGGCAGAGGGCACCCTGTCGCCTCAACTCTTGTTTCGCGAAACTCGATCGGCGCTCCCGTGTGTGCGTGCAGTCCTAAGTGCCATCCAGCCAACGCCGAGGAACAAACCTGTAGAGAACGCGGGCCTCAGCAAGAAGGCCCTTCCTGAGCCGGACCGTCACCTCTGGTGTGCTTTTGTGAAAGCATGAGAAAAGGAACCTAAACGTGACTCGGAGAGAGAAGCAGGCCTGTCAGGAAGGCTGCTGTCGACTCACGCCTTGCTTTAGGAGCTGAGCCCTGCTGCACCCTGTGTGCCTGGATGCCTAGTTCCCAGGCTGCTAAGAGCAAGAATCAATGCTATAGAATGACTGCGCTGTGGCTATCGGGGCCGTTCCTGAAGCCAGAGGCATTTTACAGTGTTCCTGTTGGAGAGACGGTGGACAGGGTCCCCTGCGTGAAATGGAGCGAGAAACGGGCCGGTGCGGAAGGCAGCTCTCCACTCACCTGTCCTTTCTGAGGCTACTCCCCTTGCCCGGGCCGTGCCCGCAGGCCTCAAGCCAACCCCCTAACTCAAAGGAACCACCCTTTAGAGAATTCCCGCTCCGGCTAAAAGAACCATGCCCATGCCGGAGGCTGAAGCGTTCTGCTGTGTGCACGCGTGAGCGCCCGGCAAGGGAGGCCCGAACCGCTTTCCGTGTGAGACGCAGGCCCCCGCAGAAGGCAGCACACGACTCCCCGCTCGTTGCAGGATGCGAGCTCTGCGGCCCTGCTTTTGCATGGAAGTCTAACCGCAAGCTTTCTAACTCGAAGCAGCAACACTGCAGAGACACCGTGCTTTAGCTACTGTCGGCCTCTGTGTGGGAGGAAGCAGTTGAGGGGGTCCTGTGGGTGAGGGCCCGGGGCCGGGCCCCATTCCGTAAGACCGGGGGAGAGACAGGCCGGACAGCAGGGAGCTCTCAACTCACATCATGCTTCGGGGGCTGGTACCGTTGCCCCGGGGGGGTGCGTGCAGCCTGAAGGACAGCCACCCCACTCGAAGGGAAAACTCGGTAGAGAATGCGTGCCCCAGCTAAAACAGCCGCTCCCGAGGGTGGAGGCATTTTGTTGTGTGCGTGCCTGAGAGCACTGCAAGGGAGTCCCAAACCTAACTCCAAGGGAGCCGCCGGCTGCTGCACAAGGCATCCCTCGACTCCCCCACTTGTTTCATGAAGCTAGCACCGAGGCCCCCCTTTCGCATGGAAGCCTGATCGCCTGAGCTGTACCTGCAAGAAACAACATTGTACGGAAACCTTGCTTTCGCTACCATCCAGCGCTCTGAGGGGGAGGGAGCAGTTTCCCGGCTACCGTGGGTGAGCGCCTGGGGAACGGGCTCCTTCCATGCCGCCACCTAGGGAGAAGCAGCCCGGGCCAGGAAGGCACCTCTCGACTCAGCTGTTGTCACCTGAAGCTAACACTACTGCTCCGCGTGTGCACAGGAATACTAAGTGCTCCACAGTGGTTTGGCATGTTGAAGCTGCTAAAGAAGCCCAGCTTCAGCTCCTCCGCCTCGCCACAAGGTGGCGGCCATTTTCCCCTCTGCTGGAGTGCAAGCCTGGGGAGGGAGTCCCAGCTGGGTTCCGGGGGAGAAATCAACATGGGCAGAGGGCACCCTGTCGCCTCACTCTTGTTTCGGGAAACTCGATCGGCGCTCCCGTGTGTGCGTGGAGTCCTAAGTGCCATCCAGCCAACGCCGAGGAACAAACCTGGAGAGAACGTGGGCCTCAGCACAGACGGCCCTTCCTGAGCCGGGAGGTCACCTATGGGGTGCTTTTGTGAAAGCATGAGAAATGGAACCTAAACGTGACTCGGAGTGAGAAGCAGGCCTGTCAGGAAGGCTGCTGTCGACTCACGCCTTGTTTTAGGAGCTGAGCCCTGCTGCACCCTGTGTGCCTGGATGCCTAGTTCCCAGGCTGCTAAGAGCAAGAGTGAATGCTATAGAAGGACTGCGCTCTAGTTGACAGGGCCGTTCCTGAAGCCAGAGGCATTTTACAGTGCTCGTGTTGGAGAGACTGGGGACAGGGTCCCCTGCGTGAAATGGAGCGAGAAACGGGCCGGTACGGAAGGCAGCTCTCCACTCACCTCTCCTTTCTGAGGCTACTCCCCTTGCCCCGGGCGCGCCCGCAGGCCTCAAGCCAACCCCCTAACTCAAAGGAACCACCCTGTAGAGAATTCCCGCTTTGGCTAAAAGAACCAGGCAGGAGGCTGGAAGCGTTCTGCTGTGTGCCCGCGTGAGCGCCCGGCAAGGGAGGCCAAACCGCTTTCCGTGTGAGACGCAGGCCCCGGCAGAAGGCAGCACACGACTCCCCGCTCGTTTCAGGAAGGGAGCACTGCGGTCCCGCTTTTGCATAGAAGTCTAACCGCAAGCGTTCTAACTCGAAGCAGCAACACTGCAGAGACACTGTGCTTTAGCCACCAGCGACCTCTGTGTGGGAGGAAGCAGTTGAGGGGGTCCTGTGTGTTAGGGGGCCCGGGGCCGGGCTCCATTCCGTAAGGCCCGGGGTGGGGGGGTGGGGGGGTGCGGGGGAGACAGGCCGGACAGCAGGGAGCTCTCAACTCACACCAGGCCTACGGGGCTGGTACCGTTGCCCCGGGGGGTGCGTGCAGGCTCAAGTACAGCCACCCCACTCGAAGGGAAAACTCGGTAGAAGACGCGTGCCCCAGCTAAAACAGCCGCTCCCGAGGGTGGAGGCATTTTGTTGTGTGCGTGCCTGAGAGCACTGCAAGGGAGTCCCAAACCTAACTCCGAGGGAGCCGCCGGCTGCTGCACAAGGCAGCCCTCGACTCCCCCACTTGTTTCATGAAGCTAGCACCGAGGCCCCGCTTTCGCATGGAAGCCTGATCGCCTGCGCTCTACCTCCAAGAAACAACAGTGTACGGAAACCGTGCTTTCGCTACCATCCACCGCTCTGAGTGGGAGGGAGCAGTTTCCCGGCTACCGTGGGTGAGCGCCTGGGGAACGGGCTCCTCCCATGCCGCCACCGAGGGAGAAGCAGCCCGGGCCAGGAAGGCACCTCTCGACTCAGCTGTTGTCACCTGGAGCTAACACTACTGCTCCGCGTGTGCACTGGAATGCTAAGTGATCCACACTGGTTTCGCAGGGAGAAGCCGCTAAAGAAGCCCCGCTTCAGCTCCTCCGCCTCGCCACAGGGTGGCGGCCATTTTCCCCTCTGCTGGAGTGCAAGCCTGGGGAGGGAGTCCCAGCTGGGTTCCGGGGGAGAAATCAGCATGGGCAGAGGGCACCCCGTCGCCTCAACTCTTGTTTCAGGAAACTCGATCGGCGCTCCCATGAGTGCGTGGAGTCCTAAGTGCCATCCAGCTAACGCCGAGGAACAGACCTGTAGAGAACGCGGGCCTCAGCACAGACGGCCCTTCCTGAGCCGGGACGTCACCTATGGGGTGCTTTTGTGAAAGCATGAGAAATGGAACCTAAACGTGACTCGGAGAGAGAAGCAGGCCTGTCAGGAAGGCTGCTGTCGACTCACGCCTTGCTTTAGGAGCTGAGCCCTGCTGCACCCTGTGTGCCTGGATGCCTAGTTCCCAGGCTGCTAAGAGCAAGAGTGAATGCTATAGAAGGGCTGCGCTCTAGTTGACAGGGCCGTTCCTGAAGACAGAGGCATTTTACAGTTCTCGTGTTGGAGAGACTGGGGACAGGGTCCCCTGCGTGAAATGGAGCGAGAAAGGGGCCGGTGCGGAAGGCAGCTCTCCACTCACCTCTCCTTTCTGAGGCTACTCCCCTTGCCCCGGGCGCGCCCGCAGGCCTCAAGCCAACCCCCTAACTCAAAGGAACCACCCTGTAGAGAATTCCCGCTTTGGCTAAAAGAACCAGGCTGGAGGCTCTAAGCGTTCTGCTGTGTGCCCGCGTGAGCGCCCGGCAAGGGAGGCCCAAACCGCTTTCCGTGTGAGACGCAGGCCCCGGCAGAAGGCAGCACACGACTCCCCGCTCGTTTCAGGAAGGGAGCACTGCGGTTCCGCTTTTGCATGGAAGTCTAACCGCAAGCGTTCTAACTGGAAGCAGCAACACTGCAGAGACACCGTGCGTTAGCTACCGTCGACCTCTGTGTGGGAGGAAGCAGTTGAGGGGGTCCTGTGGGTGATGGCCCGGGGCCGGGCCCCATTCCGTAAGACCGGGGGAGAGAGAGGCCGGACAGCAGGGAGCTCTCAACTCACATCATGCTTCGGGGGCTGGTACCGTTACCCCGGGGGGGTGCGTGCAGGATGAAGGACAGCCACCCCACTCGAAGGGAAAACTCGGTAGAGAATGCGTGCCCCAGCTAAAACAGCCGCTCTCGAGGGTGGAGGCATTTTGTTGTGTGCGTGCCTGAGAGCACTGCAAGGGAGTCCCAAACCTAACTCCGTGGGAGCCGACGGCTGCTGCACAAGGCAGCCCTCGACTCCCCCACTTGTTTCATGAAGCTAGCACCGAGGCCCCGCTTTTGCATGGAAGCCTGATCGCCTGCGCTCTACCTCCAAGAAACAACAGTGTACGGAAACCGTGCTTTCGCTACCATCCACCGCTCTGAGGGGGAGGGAGCAGTTTCCTGGCTACCGTGGGTGAGCGCCTGGGGAACGGGCTCCTCCGGTGCCGCCACCGAGGGAGAAGCAGCCCGGGCCAGGAAGGCAACTCTCCACTCAGCTGCTGTCACCTGGAGCTAACACTACCGCTCCAGGTGTGCACAGGAATGCTAAGTGCTCCACACTGGTTTGGCAGGGAGAAGCCCCTAAAGAAGCCCTGCTTCATCTCCTCCGCCTCGCCACAGGGTGGCGGCCATTTTCCCCTCTGCTGGAGGGCAAGCCTGGGGAGGGAGTCCCAGCTGGGTTCCGGGGGAGAAATCAGCATGGGCAGAGGGCACCCTGTCGCCTCAACTCTTGTTTCGAGAAACTCGATCGGCGCTCCCGTGTTTGCGTGGAGTCCTAAGTGCCATCCAGCCAACGCCGAGGAACAAACCTGTAGAGAACGCGGGCCTCAGCAAAGATGGCCCTTCCTGAGCCGGACCGTCACCTCTGGTGTGCTTTTGTGAAAGCATGAGAAATGGAACCTAAACGTGACACGGAGAGAGAAGCAGGCCTGTCAGGAAGGCTGCTGTCGACTCACGCCTTGCTTTAGGAGCTGAGCCCTGCTGCACCCTGTGTGCCTGGATGCCTAGTTCCCAGGCTGCTAAGAGCAAGAATCAATGCTATAGAATGACTGCGCTGTGGCTATCGGGGCCGTTCCTGAAGCCAGAGGCATTTTACAGTGCTCGTGTTGGAGAGACGGGGGACATGGTCCCCTGCGTGAAATGGAGCGAGAAACGGGCCGGTGCGGAAGGCAGCTCTCCACTCACCTCTCCTTTCTGAGGCTACTCCCCTTGCCCGGGGCGTGCCCGCAGGCCTCAAGACAACCCCCTAACTCAAAGGAACCACCCTGTAGAGAATTCCCGCTCCGGCTAAAAGAGCCATGCCCATGCCGGAGGCTGGAAGCGTTCTGCTGTGTGCACGCAGGAGCGCCCGGCAAGGGAGGCCCAAACCGCTTTCCGTGTGAGACGCAGGCCCCCGCAGAAGGCAGCACACGACTCCCCGCTTGTTGCAGGAAGCGAGCACTGCGGCCCCGCTTTTGCATGGAAGTCTAACCGCAAGCGTTCTAACTCGAAGCAGCAACACTGCAGAGACACCGTGCTTTGGCTACCGTCGGCCTCTGTGTGGGAGGAAGCAGTTGAGGGGGTCCTGTGGGTGAGGGCCCGGGGCCGGGACCCATTCCGTAACACCGGGGGAGAGACAGGCCGGACAGCAGGGAGCTCTCAACTCACATCATGCCTCGGGGGCTGGTACCGTTACCCCGGGGGGGGTGCGTGCAGGCTGAAGGACAGCCACCCCACTCGAAGGGAAAACTCGGTAGAGAATGCGTGCCCCAGCTAAAAGAGCCGCTCCCGAGGGTGGAGGCATTTTGTTGTGTGCCTGCCTGAGAGCACTGCAAGGGAGTCCCAAACCTAACTCCGAGGGAGCCGCCGGCTGCTGCACAAGGCAGCCCTCGACTCCCCCACTTGTTTCATGAAGCTAACACCGAGGCCCCGCTTTCGCATGGAAGCCTGATCGCCTGAGCTGTACCTGCAAGAAACAACATTGTACGGAAACCTTGCTTTCGCTACCATCCACCGCTCTGAGGGGGAGGGAGCAGTTTCCCGGCTACCGTGGGTGAGCGCCTGGGGAACGGGCTCCTTCCGTGCCGCCACCGAGGGAGAAGCGGCCCGGGCCAGGAAGGCACCTCTCGACTCAGCTGTTGTCACCTGGAGCTAACACTACTGCTCCGCGTGTGCACAGGAATGCTAATTGCTCCACACTGGTTTGGCAGGGAGAAGCCGCTAAAGAAGCCCCGCTTCAGCTCCTCCGCCTCGCCACAGGGTGGCGGCCATTTTCCCCTCTGATGGAGTGCAAGCCTGGGGAGGGAGTCCCAGCTGGGTTCCGGGGGAGAAATCAGCATGGGCAGAGGGCACCCTGTCGCCTCAACTCTTGTTTCGGGAAACTCGATCGGCGCTCCCGTGTGTGCGTGGAGTCCTAAGTGCCATCCAGCCAACGCCAAGGAACAAACCTGGAGAGAACGCGGGCCTCAGCACAGACGGCCCTTCCTGAGCCGAGACGTCACCTATGGGGTGCTTTTGTGAAAGCATGAGAAATGGAACCTAAACGTGACTCGGAGTGAGAAGCAGGCCTGTCAGGAAGGCTGCTGTCGACTCACGCCTTGTTTTAGGAGCTGAGCCCTGCTGCACCCTGTGTGCCTGGATGCCTAGTTCCCAGGCTGCTAAGAGCAAGAGTGAATGCTATAGAAGGACTGCGCTCTAGTTGACAGGGCCGTTCCTGAAGCCAGAGGCATTTTACAGTGCTCGTGTTGGAGAGACTGGGGACAGGGTCCCCTGCGTGAAATGGAGCGAGAAACGGGCCGGTGTGGAAGGCAGCTCTCCACTCACCTCTCCTTTCTGAGGCTACTCCCCTTGCCCCGGGCGCGCCCGCAGGCCTCAAGCCAACCCCCTAACTCAAAGGAACCACCCTGTAGAGAATTCCCGCTTCCGCTAAAAGAGCCAGGCCGGAGGCTGGAAGCGTTCTGCTGTGTGCCCGCGTGAGCGCCCGGCAAGGGAGGCCCAAACCGCTTTCCGTGTGAGACGCAGGCCCCGGCAGAAGGCAGCACACGACTCCCCGCTCGTTTCAGAAAGGGAGCACTGCGGTTCCGCTTTTGCATGGAAGTCTAACCGCAAGCGTTCTAACTGGAAACAGCAACACTGCAGAGACACCGTGCGTTAGCTACCGTCGACCTCTGTGTGGGAGGAAGCAGTTGAGGGGGTCCTGTGGGTGAGGGGGCCCGGGGCCGGGCTCCATTCCGTAAGGCCCGTGGTGGGGGGGTGGGGGAGAGACAGGCCGGACAGCAGGGAGCTCTCAACTCACACCAGGTCTCCGGGGCTGATACCGTTGCCCCGGGGGGTGCGTGCAGGCTGAAGGACAGCCACCCCACTCGAAGGGAAAACTCGGTAGAGGACGCGTGCCCCAGCTAAAACAGCCGCTCCCGAGGGTGGAGGCATTTTGTTGTGTGCGTGCGTGAGAGCACTGCAAGGGAGTCCCAAACCTAATTCCGAGGGAGCCGCCGGCTGCTGCACAAGGCAGCCCTCGACTCCCCCACTTGTTTCATGAAGCTAGCACCGAGGCCCCGCTTTCGCATGGAAGCCTGATCGCCTGCGCTGTACCTGCAAGAAACAACATTGTCCGGAAACCTTGCTTTCGCTACCATCCACCGCTCTGAGGGGGAGGGAGCAGTTTCCAGGCTACCGTGGGTGAGCGCCTGGGGAACGGGCTCCTTCCATGCCTCCACCTAGGGAGAAGCAGCCCGGGCCAGGAAGGCACCTCTCGACTCAGCTGTTGTCACCTGGAGCTAACACTACTGCTCCGGTGTGCACTGGAATGCTAAGTGCTCCACACTGGTTTGGCAGGGAGAAGCCGCTAAAGAAGCCCTGCTTCAGCTCCTCCGCCTCGCCACAGGGTGGCGGCCATTTTCCCCTCTGTTGGAGTGCAAGCCTGGGGAGGGAGTCCCAGCTGGGTTCCGGGGGAGAAATCAGCATGGGCAGAGGGCACCCTGTCGCCTCAACTCTTGTTTCGGGAAACTCGATCGGCGCTCCCGTTTGTGCGTGGAGTCCTAAGTGCCATCCAGCCAACGCCGAGGAACAGACCTGTAGAGAACGCGGGCCTCAGCACAGACGGCCCTTCCTGAGCCGGGACGTCACATATGGGGTGCTTTTGTGAAAGCATGAGAAATGGAACCTAAACGTGACTCGGAGAGAGAAGCAGGCCTGTCAGGAAGGCTGCTGTCGACTCACGCCTTGCTTTAGGAGCTGAGCCCTGCTGCACCCTGTGTGCCTGGATGCCTAGTTCCCAGGCTGCTAAGAGCAAGAATCAATGCTATAGAATGACTGCGCTGTGGCTATCGGGGCCGTTCCTGAAGCCAGAGGCATTTTACAGTGCTCGTGTTGGAGAGATGGGGGACAGGGTCCCCTGCGTGAAATGGAGCGAGAAACGGGCCGGTGCGGAAGGCAGCTCTCCACTCACCTCTCCTTTCTGAGGCTACTCCCCTTGCCCCGGGCTCGCCCGCCGGCCTCAAGCCAACCCCCTAACTCAAAGGAACCGCCCTGTAGAGAATTCCATCTTTGGCTAAAAGAACCAGGCCGGAGGCTGGAAGCCTTCTGCTGTGTGCCCGCGTGAGCACCCGGCAAGGGAGGCCCAAACCGCTTTCCGTTTGAGACGCAGGCCCCGGCAAAAGGCAGCACAAGACTCCCCGCTCGTTTCAGGAAGGGAGCACTACGGTCCCGCTTTTGCATGGAAGTCTAACCGCAAGCTTTCTAACTCGAAGCAGCAAGACTGCAGAGACACCGTGCTTTAGCTACCGTCGGCCTCTGTGTGGGAGGAAGCAGTTGAGGGGGTCCTGTGGGTGAGGGCCCGGGGCCGGGCCCCATTCCGTAACACCGGGGGAGAGACAGGCCGGACAGCAGGGAGCTCTCAACTCACATCATGCCTCGGGGGCTGGTACCGTTACCCCGGGGGGGGTGCGTGCAGGCTGAAGGACAGCCACCCCACTCGAAGGGAAAACTCGGTAGAGAATGCGTGCCCCAGCTAAAACAGCCGCTCCCGAGGGTGGAGGCATTTTGTTGTGTGCGTGCCTGAGAGCACTGCAAGGGAGTCCCAAACCTAACTCCAAGGGAGCCGCCGGCTGCTGCACAAGGCAGCCCTCGACTCCCCCACTTGTTTCATGAAGCTAGCACCGAGGCCCTGCTTTCGCATGGAAGCCTGATCGCCTGCGCTATACCTGCAAGAAACAACATTGTCCGGAAACCTTGCTTTCGCTACCATCCAGCGCTCTGAGGGGGAGGGAGCAGTTTCCCGTCTACCGTGGGTGAGCGCCTGGGGAACGGGCTCCTTCCATGCCTCCACCTAGGGAGAAGCAGCCCGGGCCAGGAAGGCACCTCTCGACTCAGCTGTTGTCACCTGGAGCTAACACTACTGCTCTGCGTGTGCACAGGAATGCTAAGTGCTCCACAGTGCTTTGGCAGGTTGAAGCTGCTCAAGAAGCCCCGCTTCAGCTCCTCCCCCTCGCCACAAGGTGGCGGCCATTTTCCCCTCTGCTGGAGTGCAAGCCTGGGGAGGGAGTCCCAGCTGGGTTCCGGGGGAGAAATCAACATGGGCAGAGGGCACCCTGTCGCCTCAACTCTTGTTTCGGGAAACTCGATCGGCGCTCCCGTGTGTGCGTGGAGTCCTAAGTGCCATCCAGCCAACGCCGAGGAACGAACCTGGAGAGAACGCGGGCCTCAGCACAGACGGCCCTTCCTGAGCCGGGACGTCACCTATGGGGTGCTTTTGTGAAAGCATGAGAAATGGAACCTAAACGTGACTCGGAGTGAGAAGCAGGCCTGTCAGGAAGGCTGCTGTCGACTCACGCCTTGTTTTAGGATCTGAGCCCTGCTGCACCCTGTGTGCCTGGATGCCTAGTTCCCAGGCTGCTAAGAGCAAGAATGAATGCTATAGAAGGCCTGCGCTCTAGTTGACAGGGCCGTTCCTGAAGCCAGAGGCATTTTACAATGCTCCTGTTGGAGAGACTGGGGACAGGGTCCCCTGCGTGAAATGGAGCGAGAAACGGGCCGGTGCGGAAGGCAGCTCTCCACTCACCTCTCCTTTCTGAGGCTACTCCCCTTGCCCGGGGCGTGCCCGCAGGCCTCAAGCCAACCCCCTAACTCAAAGGAACCACCCTGTAGAGAATTCCCGCTCCGGCTAAAAGAGCCATGCCCATGCCCGAGGCTGGAAGCGTTCTGCTGTGTGCACGCGTGAGCGCCCGGCAAGGGAGGCCCGAACCGCTCTCCGTGTGAGACGCAGGCCCCCGCAGAAGGCAGCACACGACTCCCCGCTCGTTGCAGGAAGCGAGCTCTGCGGCCCCGCTTTTGCATGGAAGTCTAACCGCAAGCTTTCTAACTCGAAGCAGCAAGACTGCAGAGACACCGTGCTTTAGCTACCGTCGGCCTCTGTGTGGGAGGAAGCAGTTGAGGGGGTCCTGTGGGTGAGGGCCCGGGGCCGGGCCCCATTCCGTAAGACCGGGGGAGAGACAGGCCGGACAGCAGGGAGCTCTCAACTCACATCATGCTTCGGGGGCTGGTACCGTTACCCCGGGGGGGTGCGTGCAGGCTGAAGGACAGCCACCCCACTCGAAGGGAAAACTCGGTAGAGAATGCGTGCCCCAGCTAAAACAGCCGCTCCCGAGGGTGGAGGCATTTTGTTGTGTGCGTGCGTGAGAGCACTGCCAGGGAGTCCCAAACCTAACTCCGAGGGAGCCGCCGGCTGCTGCACAAGGCAGCCCTCGACTCCCCCACTTGTTTCATGAAGCTAGCACCGAGGCCCCGCTTTCGCATGGAAGCCTGATCGCCTGCGCTCTACCTCCAAGAAACAACAGTGGACGGAAACCTTGCTTTCGCTACCATCCATCGCTCTGAGGGGGAGGGAGCAATTTCCCGGCTACCGTGGGTGAGCGCCTGGGGAACGGGCTCCTTCCATGCCGCGACCTAGGGAGAGGCAGCCCGGGCCAGGAAGGCACCTCTCGACTCAGCTGTTGTCACCTGGAGCTAACACTACTGCTCCGCGTGTGCACTGGAATGCTAAGTGCTCCACACTGGTTTGGCAGGGAGAAGCCTCTAAAGAAGCCCCGCTTCAGCTCCTCCGCCTCCCCACAGGGTGGCGGCCATTTTCCCCTCTGCTGGAGTGCAAGCCTGGGGAGGGAGTCCCAGCTGGGTTCCGGGGGAGAAATCAGCATGGGCAGAGGGCACCCTGTCGCCTCAACTCTTGTTTCGGGAAACTCGATCGGCGCTCCCGTGTGTGCGTGCAGTCCTAAGTGCCATCCAGCCAACGCCGAGGAACAAACCTGAAGAGAACGCGGGCCTCAGCAAAGATGGCCCTTCCTGAGCCGGACCGTCACCTCTGGTGTGCTTTTGTGAAAGCATGAGAAATGGAACCTAAACGTGACTCGGAGAGAGAAGCAGGCCTGTCAGGAAGGCTGCTGTCGACTCACGCCTTGGTTTAGGAGCTGAGCCCTGCTGCACCCTGTGAGCCTGGATGCCTAGTTCCCAGGCTGCTAAGAGCAAGAATCAATGCTATAGAAAGACCACGCTGTGGCTATCGGGGCCGTTCCTGAAGCCAGAGGCATTTTACAGTGCTCGTGTTGGAGAGACGGGGGACAGGGTCCCCTGCGTGAATTGGAGCGAGAAAGGGGCCGGTGCGGAACGCAGCTCTCCACTCACCTCTCCTTTCTGAGGCTACTCCCCTTGCCCGGGGCGTGCCCGCAGGCCTCAAGCCAACCCCCTAACTCAAAGGAACCGCCCTGTAGAGAATTCCCGCTTTGGCTAAAAGAACCATGCCGGAGGCTAGAAGACTTCTGCTGTGTGCCCGCGTGAGCGCCCGGCAAGGGAGGCCCAAACCGCTTTCCGTGTGAGACGCAGGCCCCGGCAGAAGGCAGCACACGACTCCCCGCTCGTTTCAGGAAGGGAGCACTGCGGTCCCGCTTTTGCATAGAAGTATAACCGCAAGCCTTCTAACTCGAAGCAGCAACACTGCAGAGACACCGTGCTTTAGCCACCATCGACCTCTGTGTGGGAGGAAGCAGTTGAGGGGGTCCTGTGGGTTAGGGGGCCCGGGGTCGGGCTCCATTCCGTAAGGCCCGGGGAGGGGTGGTGGGGGGGTGGGGGGGAGACAGGCCGGACAGCAGGGAGCTCTCAACTCACACCAGGCCTCCGGGGCTGGTACCGTTGCCCCGGGGGGTGCGTGCAGGCTCAAGTACAGCCACCCCACTCGAAGGGAAAACTCGGTGGAAGACGCGTGCCCCAGCTAAAACAGCCGCTCCCGAGGGTGGAGGCATTTTGTTGTGTGCGTGCCTGAGAGCACTGCAAGGGAGTCCCAAACCTAATTCCGAGGGAGCCGCCGGCTGCTGCACAAGGCAGGACTCGACTCCCCCACTTGTTTCATGAAGCTAGCACCGAGGCCACGCTTTCGCATGGAAGCCTGATCGCCTGCGCTCTACCTCCAAGAAACAACAGTGTAGGGAAACCGTGCTTTCGCTACCATCCACCGCTCTTAGTGGGAGGGAGCAGTTTCCCGGCTACCGTGGGTGAGCGCCAGGGCAACGGGCTCCTTCCATGCCGCCACCGAGGGAGAAGCAGCCCGGGCCAGGAAGGCACCTCTCGACTCAGCTGTTGTCACCTGGAGCTAACACTACTGCACCGCGTGTGCACTGGAATGCTAAGTGCTCCACACTGGTTTGGCAGGGAGAAGCCGCTAAAGAAGCCCCGCTTCAGCTCCTCCTCCTCGCCACAGGGTGGCGGCCATTTTCCCCTCTGCTGGAGTGCAAGCCTGGGGAGGGAGTCCCAGCTGGGTTGCGGGGGAGAAATCAGCGTGGGCAGAGGGCACCCTGTCGCCTCAACTCTTGTTTCGCGAAACTCGATCGGCGCTCCCGTGTGTGCGTGCAGTCCTAAGTGCCATCCAGCCAACGCCGAGGAACAGACCTGTAGAGAACGCGGGCTTCAGCAAAGATGGCCCTTCCTGATCCGGACCGTCACCTCTGGTGTGCTTTTGTGAAAGCATGAGAAATGGAACCTAAACGTGACTCGGAGTGAGAAGCAGGCCTGTCAGGAAGGCTGCTGTCGACTCACGCCTTGCTTTAGGAGCTGAGCCCTGCTGCACCCTGTGAGCCTGGATGCCTAGTTCCCAGGCTGCTAAGAGCAAGAATCAATGCTATAGAAAGACTGCGCTGTGGCTATCGGGGCCGTTCCTGAAGCCAGAGGCATTTTACAGTGCTCGTGTTGGAGAGACGGGGGACAGGGTCCCCTGCGTGAAATGGAGCGAGAAACGGGCCGGTGCGGAAGGCAGCTCTCCACTCACCTCTCCTTTCTGAGGCTACTCCCCTTGCCCGGGCGTGCCCGCAGGCCTCAAGCCAACCCCCTAACTCAAAGGAAACACCCTGTAGAGAATTCCCGCTCCGGCTAAAAGAGCCATGCCCATGCCGGAGGCTGGAAGCGTTCTGCTGTGTGCCCGCGGGAGCGCCCGGCAAGGGAGGCCCAAACCGCTTTCCGTGTGAGACGCAGGCCCCCGCAGAAGGCAGCAAACGACTCCCCGCTTTTTGCAGGAAGCGAGCACTGCGGCCCCGCTTTTGCATGGAAGTCTAACCACAAGCGTTCTAACTCGAAGCAGCAACACTGCAGAGACACCCTGCTTTACCTACCGTCGGCCTCTGTGTGGGAGGAAGCAGTTGAGGGGGTCCTGTGGGTGAGGGCCCGGGGCCGGGACCCATTCCGAAAGACCGGGGGAGAGACAGGCCGGACAGCAGGGAGCTCTCAACTCACATCATGCCTCGGGGGCTGGTACCGTTACCCCGGGGGGGTGCGTGCAGGCTGAAGGACAGCCACCCCACTCGAAGGGAAAACTCGGTAGAGAATGCGTGCCCCAGCTAAAAGAGCCGCTCCCGAGGGTGGAGGCATTTTGTTGTGTGCGTGCCTGAGAGCACTGCAAGGGAGTCCCAAACCTAACTCCGAGGGAGCCGCCGGCTGCTGCACAAGGCAGCCCTCGACTCCCCCACTTGTTTCATGAAGCTAACACCGAGGCCCCGCTTTCGCATGGAACCCTGATCGCCTGCGCGCTACCTCCAAGAAACAACAGTGTACGGAAACCTTGCTTTCGCTACCATCCACCGCTCTGAGGGGGAGGGAGCAGTTTCCCGGCTACCGTGGGTGAGCGCCTGGGGAACGGGCTCCTTCCGTGCCGCCACCGAGGGAGAAGCGGCCCGGGCCAGGAAGGCACCTCTCGACTCAGCTGTTGTCACCTGGAGCTAACACTACTGCTCCGCGTGTGCACAGGAATGCTAAGTGCTCCACACTGGTTTGGCAGGGAGAAGCCGCTAAAGAAGCCCCGCTTCAGCTCCTCCGCCTCGCCACAGGGTGGCGGCCATTTTCCCCTCTGATGGAGTGCAAGCCTGGGGAGGGAGTCCCAGCTGGGTTCCGGGGGAGAAATCAGCATGGGCAGAGGGCACCCTGTCGCCTCAACTCTTGTTTCGGGAAACTCGATCGGCGCTCCCGTGTGTGCGTGGAGTCCTAAGTGCCATCCAGCCAACGCCAAGGAACAAACCTGGAGAGAACGCGGGCCTCAGCACAGACGGCCCTTCCTGAGCCGAGACGTCACCTATGGGGTGCTTTTGTGAAAGCATGAGAAATGGAACCTAAACGTGACTCGGAGTGAGAAGCAGGCCTGTCAGGAAGGCTGCTGTCGACTCACGCCTTGTTTTAGGAGCTGAGCCCTGCTGCACCCTGTGTGCCTGGATGCCTAGTTCCCAGGCTGCTAAGAGCAAGAGTGAATGCTATAGAAGGACTGCGCTCTAGTTGACAGGGCCGTTCCTGAAGCCAGAGGCATTTTACAGTGCTCGTGTTGGAGAGACTGGGGACAGGGTCCCCTGCGTGAAATGGAGCGAGAAACGGGCCGGTGCGGAAGGCAGCTCTCCACTCACCTGTCCTTTCTGAGGCTACTCCCCTTGCCCCGGGCGCGCCCGCAGGCCTCAAGCCAACCCCCTAACTCAAAGGAACCACCCTGTAGAGAATTCCCGCTTCGGCTAAAAGAGCCAGGCCGGAGGCTGGAAGCGTTCTGCTGTGTGCCCGCGTGAGCGCCCGGCAAGGGAGGCCCAAACCGCTTTCCGTGTGAGACGCAGGCCCCGGCAGAAGCCAGCACACGACTCCCCGCTCGTTTCAGAAAGGGAGCACTGCGGTTCCGCTTTTGCATGGAAGTCTAACCGCAAGCGTTCTAACTGGAAGCAGCAACACTGCAGAGACACCGTGCGTTAGCTACCGTCGACCTCTGTGTGGGAGGAAGCAGTTGAGGGGGTCCTGTGGGTGAGGGGGCCCGGGGCCGGGCTCCATTCCGTAAGGCCCGTGGTGGGGGGGTGGGGGAGAGACAGGCCGGACAGCAGGGAGCTCTCAACTCACACCAGGTCTCCGGGGCTGATACCGTTGCCCCGGGGGGTGCGTGCAGGCTGAAGGACAGCCACCCCACTCGAAGGGAAAACTCGGTAGAGGACGCGTGCCCCAGCTAAAACATCCGCTCCCGAGGGTGGAGGCATTTTGTTGTGTGCGTGCGTGAGAGCACTGCAAGGGAGTCCCAAACCTAATTCCGAGGGAGCCGCCGGCTGCTGCACAAGGCAGCCCTCGACTCCCCCACTTGTTTCATGAAGCTAGCACCGAGGCCCCTCTTTCGCATGGAAGCCTGATCGCCTGCGCTGTACCTGCAAGAAACAACATTGTCCGGAAACCTTGCTTTCGCTACCATCCACCGCTCTGAGGGGGAGGGAGCAGTTTCCAGGCTACCGTGGGTGAGCGCCTGGGGAACGGGCTCCTTCCATGCCTCCACCTAGGGAGAAGCAGCCTGGGCCAGGAAGGCACCTCTCGACTCAGCTGTTGTCACCTGGAGCTAACACTACTGCTCCGTGTGTGCACTGGAATGCTAAGTGCTCCAAACTGGTTTCGCAGGGAGAAGCCGCTAAAGAAGCCCTGCTTCAGCTCCTCTGCCTCGCCACAGGGTGGCGGCCATTTTCCCCTCTGCTGGAGTGCAAGCCTGGGGAGGGAGTCCCAGCTGGGTTCCGGGGGAGAAATTAGCATGGGCAGAGGGCACCCTGTCGCCTCAACTCTTGTTTCGCGAAACTCGATCGGCGCTCCCGTGTGTGCGTGCAGTCCTAAGTGCCATCCAGCCAACGCCGAGGAACAAACCTGTAGAGAACGCGGGCCTCAGCAAGAAGGCCCTTCCTGAGCCGGACCGTCACCTCTGGTGTGCTTTTGTGAAAGCATGAGAAAAGGAACCTAAACGTGACTCGGAGAGAGAAGCAGGCCTGTCAGGAAGGCTGCTGTCGACTCACGCCTTGCTTTAGGAGCTGAGCCCTGCTGCACCCTGTGTGCCTGGATGCCTAGTTCCCAGGCTGCTAAGAGCAAGAATCAATGCTATAGAATGACTGCGCTGTGGCTATCGGGGCCGTTCCTGAAGCCAGAGGCATTTTACAGTGCTCGTGTTGGAGAGACGGGGGACAGGGTCCCCTGCGTGAAATGGAGCGAGAAACGGGCCGGTGCGGAAGGCAGCTCTCCACTCACCTGTCCTTTCTGAGGCTACTCCCCTTGCCCGGGGCGTGCCCGCAGGCCTCAAGCCAACCCCCTAACTCAAAGGAACCACCCTGTAGAGAATTCCCGCTCCGGCTAAAAGAGCCATGCCCATGCCCGAGGCTGGAAGCGTTCTGCTGTGTGCACGCGTGAGCGCCCGGCAAGGGAGGCCCGAACCGCTCTCCGTGTGAGACGCAGGCCCCCGCAGAAGGCAGCACACGACTCCCCGCTCGTTGCAGGAAGCGAGCTCTGCGGCCCCGCTTTTGCATGGAAGTCTAACCGCAAGCTTTCTAACTCGAAGCAGCAAGACTGCAGAGACACCGTGCTTTAGCTACCGTCGGCCTCTGTGTGGGAGGAAGCAGTTGAGGGGGTCCTGTGGGTGAGGGCCCGGGGCCGGGCCCCATTCCGTAAGACCGGGGGAGAGACAGACCGGACAGCAGGGAGCTCTCAACTCACATCATGCTTCGGGGGCTGGTACCGTTGCCCCGGCGGGGTGCGTGCAGGCTGAAGGACAGCCACCCCACTCGAAGGGAAAACTCGGTAGAGAATGCGTGCCCCAGCTAAAACAGCCGCTCCCGAGGGTGGAGGCATTTTGTTGTGTGCGTGCCTGAGAGCACTGCAAGGGAGTCCCAAACCTAACTCCGAGGGAGCCGCCGGCTGCTGCACAAGGCAGCCCTCGACTCCCCCACTTGTTTCATGAAGCTAGCACCGAGGCCCCGCTTTCGCATGGAAGCCTGATCGCCTGCGCTATACCTGCAAGAAACAACATTGTCCGGAAACCTTGCTTTCGCTACCATCCAGCGCTCTGAGGGGGAGGGAGCAGTTTCCCGTCTACCGTGGGTGAGCGCCTGGGGAATGGGCTCCTTCCATGCCGCCACCTAGGGAGAAGCAGCCCGGGCCAGGAAGGCACCTCTCGACTCAGCTGTTGTCACCTGGAGCTAACACTACTGCTCTGCGTGTGCACAGGAATGCTAAGTGCTCCACAGTGCTTTGGCAGGTTGAAGTTGCTAAAGAAGCCCCGCTTCAGCTCCTCCCCCTCGCCACAAGGTGGCGGCCATTTTCCGCTCTGCTGGAGTGCAAGCCTGGGGAGGGAGTCCCAGCTGGGTTCCGGGGGAGAAATCAACATGGGCAGAGGGCACCCTGTCGCCTCAACTCTTGTTTCGGGAAACTCGATCGGCGCTCCCGTGTGTGCGTGGAGTCCTAAGTGCCATCCAGCCAACGCCGAGGAACGAACCTGGAGAGAACGCGGGCCTCAGCACAGACGGCCCTTCCTGAGCCGGGACGTCACCTATGGGGTGCTTTTGTGAAAGCATGAGAAATGGAACCTAAACGTGACTCGGAGTGAGAAGCAGGCCTGTCAGGAAGGCTGCTGTCGACTCACGCCTTGTTTTAGGAGCTGAGCCCTGCTGCACCCTGTGTGCCTGGATGCCTAGTTCCCAGGCTGCTAAGAGCAAGAGTGAATGCTATAGAAGGCCTGCGCTCTAGTTGACAGGGCCGTTCCTGAAGCCAGAGGCATTTTACAATGCTCCTGTTGGAGAGACTGGGGACAGGGTCCCCTGCGTGAAATGGAGCGAGAAACGGGCCGGTGCGGAAGGCAGCTCTCCACTCACCTCTCCTTTCTGAGGCTACTCCCCTTGCCCCGGGCGCGCCCGCAGGCCTCAAGCCAACCCCCTAACTCAAAGGAACCACCCTGTAGAGAATTCCCGCTTCGGCTAAAAGAGCCAGGCCGGAGGATGGAAGCGTTCTGCTGTGTGCCCGCGTGAGCACCCGGCAAGGGAGGCCCAAACCGCTTTCCGTGTGGGACGCAGGCCCCGGCAGAAGGCAGCACACGACTCCCCGCTCGTTTCAGGAAGGGAGCACTGCGGTTCCGCTTTTGCATGGAAGTCTAACCGCAAGCGTTCTAACTCGAAGCAGCAACACTGCAGAGACACCGTTCGTTAGCTACCGTCGACCTCTGCGTGGGAGGAAGCAGTTGAGGGGGTCCTGTGGGTGAGGGGGCCCGGGGCCGGGCTCCATTCCGTAAGGCCCGGGGTGGGGGTGTGGGGGAGAGACAGGCCGGACAGCAGGGAGCTCTCAACTCACACCAGGTCTCCGGGGCTGGTACCGTTGCCCCGGGGGGTGCGTGCAGGCTCAAGTACAGCCACCCCACTCGAAGGGAAAACTCGGTGGAAGACGCGTGCCCCAGCTAAAACAGCCGCTCCCGAGGGTGGAGGCATTTTGTTGTGTGCGTGCCTGAGAGCACTGCAAGGGAGTCCCAAACCTAATTCCGAGGGAGCCGCCGGCTGCTGCACAAGGCAGGACTCGACTCCCCCACTTGTTTCATGAAGCTAGCACCGAGGCCACGCTTTCGCATGGAAGCCTGATCGCCTGCGCTCTACCTCCAAGAAACAACAGTGTAGGGAAACCGTGCTTTCGCTACCATCCACCGCTCTTAGTGGGAGGGAGCAGTTTCCCGGCTACCGTGGGTGAGCGCCAGGGCAACGGGCTCCTTCCATGCCGCCACCGAGGGAGAAGCAGCCCGGGCCAGGAAGGCACCTCTCGACTCAGCTGTTGTCACCTGGAGCTAACACTACTGCACCGCGTGTGCACTGGAATGCTAAGTGCTCCACACTGGTTTGGCAGGGAGAAGCCGCTAAAGAAGCCCCGCTTCAGCTCCTCCTCCTCGCCACAGGGTGGCGGCCATTTTCCCCTCTGCTGGAGTGCAAGCCTGGGGAGGGAGTCCCAGCTGGGTTGCGGGGGAGAAATCAGCGTGGGCAGAGGGCACCCTGTCGCCTCAACTCTTGTTTCGCGAAACTCGATCGGCGCTCCCGTGTGTGCGTGCAGTCCTAAGTGCCATCCAGCCAACGCCGAGGAACAGACCTGTAGAGAACGCGGGCTTCAGCAAAGATGGCCCTTCCTGATCCGGACCGTCACCTCTGGTGTGCTTTTGTGAAAGCATGAGAAATGGAACCTAAACGTGACTCGGAGTGAGAAGCAGGCCTGTCAGGAAGGCTGCTATCGACTCACGCCTTGCTTTAGGAGCTGAGCCCTGCTGCAGCCTGTGAGCCTGGATGCCTAGTTCCCAGGCTGCTAAGAGCAAGAATCAATGCTATAGAAAGACTGCGCTGTGGCTATCGGGGCCGTTCCTGAAGCCAGAGGCATTTTACAGTGCTCGTGTTGGAGAGACGGGGGACAGGGTCCCCTGCGTGAAATGGAGCGAGAAACGGGCCGGTGCGGAAGGCAGCTCTCCACTCACCTCTCCTTTCTGAGGCTACTCCCCTTGCCCGGGCGTGCCCGCAGGCCTCAAGCCAACCCCCTAACTCAAAGGAAACACCCTGTAGAGAATTCCCGCTCCGGCTAAAAGAGCCATGCCCATGCCGGAGGCTGGAAGCGTTCTGCTGTGTGCCCGCGGGAGCGCCCGGCAAGGGAGGCCCAAACCGCTTTCCGTGTGAGACGCAGGACCCCGCAGAAGGCAGCAAACGACTCCCCGCTTTTTGCAGGAAGCGAGCACTGCGGCCCCGCTTTTGCATGGAAGTCTAACCACAAGCGTTCTAACTCGAAGCAGCAACACTGCAGAGACACCCTGCTTTACCTACCGTCGGCCTCTGAGTGGGAGGAAGCAGTTGAGGGGGTCCTGTGGGTGAGGGCCCGGGGCCGGGACCCATTCCGTAAGACCGAGGGAGAGACAGGCTGGACAGCAGGGAGCTCTCAACTCACATCATGCTTCGGGGGCTGGTACCGTTGCCCCGGGGGGGTGCGTGCAGGCTGAAGGACAGCCACCCCACTCGAAGGGAAAACTCGGTAGAGAATGCGTGCCCCAGCTAAAACAGCCGCTCCCGAGGGTGGAGGCATTTTGTTTTGTGCGTGCCTGAGAGCACTGCAAGGGAGTCCCAAACCTAATTCCGAGGGAGCCGCCGGCTGCTGCACAAGGCAGCCCTCGACTCCCCCACTTGTTTCATGAAGCTAGCACCGAGGCCCCTCTTTCGCATGGAAGCCTGATCGCCTGCGCTGTACCTGCAAGAAACAACATTGTACGGAAACCTTGCTTTCGCTACCATCCACCGCTCTGAGGGGGAGGGAGCAGTTTCCCGGCTACCGTGGGTGAGCGCCTGGGGAACGGGCTCCTTCCGTGCCGCCACCGAGGGAGAAGCAGCCCGGGCCAGGAAGGCACCTCTCGACTCAGCTGTTGTCACCTGCAGCTAACACTACTGCTCCACGTGTGCACTGGAATGCTAAGTGCTCCACACTGGTTTCGCAGGGAGAAGCCGCTAAAGAAGCCCCGCTTCAGCTCCTCCGCCTCGCCACAGGGTGGCGGCCATTTTCCCCTCTGCTGGAGGGCAAGCCTGGGGAGGGAGTCGCAGCTGGGTTCCGGGGGAGAAATCAGCATGGGCAGAGGGCACCCTGTCGCCTCAACTCTTGTTTCGGGAAACTCGATCGGCGCTCCCGTGTGTGCGTGCAGTCCTAAGTGCCATCCAGCCAACGCCGAGGAACAAACCTGTAGAGAATGCGGGCCTCAGCAAGAAGGCCCTTCCTGAGCCGGACCGTCACCTCTGGTGTGCTTTTGTGAAAGCATGAGAAATGGAACCTAAACGTGACTCGGAGAGAGAAGCAGGCCTGTCAGGAAGGCTGCTGTCGACTCACGCCTTGCTTTAGGAGCTGAGACCTGCTGCACCCTGTGTGCCTGGATGCCTAGTTCCCAGGCTGCTAAGAGCAAGAATCAATGCTATAGAATGACTGCGCTCTAGTTGACAGGGCCGTTCCTGAAGCCAGAGGCATTTTACAGTTCTCGTGTTGGAGAGACTGGGGACAGGGTCCCCTGCGTGAAATGGAGCGAGAAAGGGGCCGGTGCGGAAGGCAGCTCTCCACTCACCTCTCCTTTCTGAGGCTACTCCCCTTGCCCGGGGCGCGCCCGCAGGCCTCAAGCCAACCCCCTAACTCAAAGGAACCACCCTGTAGAGAATTCCCGCTTTGGCTAAAAGAACCAGGCCGGAGGCTCTAAGCGTTCTGCTGTGTGCCCGCGTGAGCGCCCGGCAAGGGAGGCCCAAACCGCTTTCCGTGTGAGACGCAGGCCCCGGCAGAAGGCAGCACACGACTCCCCGCTCGTTTCAGGAAGGGAGCACTGCGGTCCCGCTTTTGCATAGAAGTCTAACCGCAAGCGTTCTAACTAGAAGCAGCAACACTGCAGAGACACCGTGCTTTAGCCACCAGCGACCTCTGTGTGGGAGGAAGCAGTTGAGGGGGTCCTGTGTGTTAGGGGGCCCGGGGCCGGGCTCCATTCCGTAAGGCCCGGGGTGGGGGGGTGGGGGGGTGCGGGGGAGACAGGCCGGACAGCAGGGAGCTCTCAACTCACACCAGGCCTACGGGGCTGGTACCGTTGCCCCGGGGGGTGCGTGCAGGCTCAAGTACAGCCACCCCACTCGAAGGGAAAACTCGGTAGAAGACGCGTGCCCCAGCTAAAACAGCCGCTCCCGAGGGTGGAGGCATTTTGTTGTGTGCGTGCCTGAGAGCACTGCAAGGGAGTCCCAAACCTAACTCCGAGGGAGCCGCCGGCTGCTGCACAAGGCAGCCCTCGACTCCCCCACTTGTTTCATGAAGCTAGCACCGAGGCCCCGCTTTCGCATGGAAGCCTGATCGCCTGCGCTCTACCTCCAAGAAACAACAGTGTACGGAAACCGTGCTTTCGCTACCATCCACCGCTCTGAGTGGGAGGGAGCAGTTTCCCGGCTACCGTGGGTGAGCGCCTGGGGAACGGGCTCCTCCCATGCCGCCACCGAGGGAGAAGCAGCCCGGGCCAGGAAGGCACCTCTCGACTCAGCTGTTGTCACCTGGAGCTAACACTACTGCTCCGCGTGTGCACTGGAATGCTAAGTGATCCACACTGGTTTCGCAGGGAGAAGCCGCTAAAGAAGCCCCGCTTCAGCTCCTCCGCCTCGCCACAGGGTGGCGGCCATTTTCCCCTCTGCTGGAGTGTAAGCCTGGGGAGGGAGTCCCAGCTGGGTTCCGGGGGAGAAATCAGCATGGGCAGAGGGCACCCCGTCGCCTCAACTCTTGTTTCAGGAAACTCGATCGGCGCTCCCATGAGTGCGTGGAGTCCTAAGTGCCATCCAGCTAACGCCGAGGAACAGACCTGTAGAGAACGCGGGCCTCAGCACAGACGGCCCTTCCTGAGCCGGGACGTCACCTATGGGGTGCTTTTGTGAAAGCATGAGAAATGGAACCTAAACGTGACTCGGAGAGAGAAGCAGGCCTGTCAGGAAGGCTGCTGTCGACTCACGCCTTGCTTTAGGAGCTGAGCCCTGCTGCACCCTGTGTGCCTGGATGCCTAGTTCCCAGGCTGCTAAGAGCAAGAGTGAATGCTATAGAAGGGCTGCGTTCTAGTTGACAGGGCCGTTCCTGAAGCCAGAGGCATTTTACAGTTCTCGTGTTGGAGAGACTGGGGACAGGGTCCCCTGCGTGAAATGGAGCGAGAAAGGGGCCGGTGCGGAAGGCAGCTCTCCACTCACCTCTCCTTTCTGAGGCTACTCCCCTTGCCCCGGGCGCGCCCGCAGGCCTCAAGCCAACCCCCTAACTCAAAGGAACCACCCTGTAGAGAATTCCCGCTTTGGCTAAAAGAACCAGGCTGGAGGCTCTAAGCGTTCTGCTGTGTGCCCGCGTGAGCGCCCGGCAAGGGAGGCCCAAACCGCTTTCCGTGTGAGACGCAGGCCCCGGCAGAAGGCAGCACACGACTCCCCGCTCGTTTCAGGAAGGGAGCACTGCGGTTTCGCTTTTGCATGGAAGTCTAACCGCAAGCGTTCTAACTGGAAGCAGCAACACTGCAGAGACACCGTGCGTTAGCTACCGTCGACCTCTGTGTGGGAGGAAGCAGTTGAGGGGGTCCTGTGGGTGATGGCCCGGGGCCGGGCCCCATTCCGTAAGACCGGGGGAGAGAGAGGCCGGACAGCAGGGAGCTCTCAACTCACATCATGCTTCGGGGGCTGGTACCGTTACCCCGGGGGGGTGCGTGCAGGCTGAAGGACAGCCACCCCACTCGAAGGGAAAACTCGGTAGAGAATGCGTGCCCCAGCTAAAACAGCCGCTCTCGAGGGTGGAGGCATTTTGTTGTGTGCGTGCCTGAGAGCACTGCAAGGGAGTCCCAAACCTAACTCCGTGGGAGCCGACGGCTGCTGCACAAGGCAGCCCTCGACTCCCCCACTTGTTTCATGAAGCTAGCACCGAGGCCCCGCTTTTGCATGGAAGTCTGATCGCCTGCGCTCTACCTCCAAGAAACAACATTGTTCGGAAACCTTGCTTTCGTTACCCTCCAGCGCTCTGAGGGGGAGGGAGCAGTTTCCCGGCTACCGTGGGTGAGCGCCTCGGGAACGGGCTCCTTCTGTGCCGCCACCGCCACCGAGGGAGAAGCAGCCCGGGCCAGGAAGGCACCTCTCGACTCAGCTGTTGTCACCTGGAGCTAACACTACTGCTCCGCGTGTGCACAGGAATGCTAAGTGCTCCACACTGGTTTGGCAGGGAGAAGCCGCTAAAGAAGCCCCGCTTCAGCTCCTCCGCCTCGCCACAGGGTGGCGGCCATTTTCCCCTCTGATGGAGTGCAAGCCTGGGGAGGGAGTCCCAGCTGGGTTCCGGGGGAGAAATCAGCATGGGCAGAGGGCACCCTGTCGCCTCAACTCTTGTTTCGGGAAACTCGATCGGCGCTCCCGTGTGTGCGTGGAGTCCTAAGTGCCATCCAGCCAACGCCGAGGAACAAACCTGGAGAGAACGCGGGCCTCAGCACAGACGGCCCTTCCTGAGCCGGGACGTCACCTATGGGGTGCTTTTGTGAAAGCATGAGAAATGGAACGTAAACGTGACTCGGAGTGAGAAGCAGGCCTGTCAGGAAGGCTGCTGTCGACTCACGCCTTGCTTTAGGAGCTGAGCCCTGCTGCACCCTGTGTGCCTGGATGCCTAGTTCCCAGGCTGCTAAGAGCAAGAGTGAATGCTATAGAAGGGCTGCGCTCTAGTTGACAGGGCCGTTCCTGAAGCCAGAGGCATTTTACAGTTCTCGTGTTGGAGAGACTGGGGACAGGGTCCCCTGCGTGAAATGGAGCGAGAAAGGGGCCGGTGCGGAAGGCAGCTCTCCACTCACCTCTCCTTTCTGAGGCTACTCCCCTTGCCCCGGGCGCGCCCGCAGGCCTCAAGCCAACCCCCTAACTCAAAGGAACCACCCTGTAGAGAATTCCCGCTCCGGCTAAAAGAGCCATGCCCATGCCGGAGGCTGGAAGCGTTCTGCTGTGTGCACGCGTGAGCGCCCGGCATGGGAGGCCCAAACCGCTTTCCGTGTGAGACGCAGGCCCCGGCAGAAGGCAGCACACGCTCCCCGCTCGTTTCAGGAAGGGAGCACTGTGGTCCCGCTTTTGCATAGCAGTCTAACCGCAAGCGTTCTAACTCGAAGCAGCAACACTGCAGAGACACCGTGCTTTAGCCACCATCGACCTCTGTGTGGGAGGAAGCAGTTGAGGGGGTCCTGTGGGTTAGGGGGCCCGGGGCCGGGCTCCATTCCGTAAGGCCCGGGGTGGGGGGGTGGGGGGGTGGGGGGGAGACAGGCCGCACAGCAGGGAGCTCTCAACTCACACCAGGCCTCCGGGGCTGGTACCGTTGCCCCGGGGGGTGCGTGCAGGCTCAAGTACAGCCACCCCACTCGAAGGGAAAACTCGGTAAAAGACGCGTGCCCCAGCTAAAACAGCCGCTCCCGAGGGTGGAGGCATTTTGTTGTGTGAGTGCCTGAGAGCACTGCAAGGGAGTCCCAAACCTAATTCCGAGGGAGCCGCCGGCTGCTGCACAAGGCAGCCCTCGACTCCCCCACTTGTTTCATGAAGCTAGCACCGAGGCCCGGCT